>NW_019385774.1:51519-70402 GCF_000671375.1 Centruroides sculpturatus
TTATTTAAATTAACAATATGAATTATTATTATTCATTTGGCCCATAAATTATTATTTGGTCAATATAACAATATAAATAATTCAGTATATTTGTAATAGGAATTTATTATTTCAGGGGCTTATATCTCGCGAAGGATCGCGAGTAGGGGTATGGTTCCTTTGACTTTATTGTTCGCACAGGGGCTACAGTTTGGGGGGTTGCCACCTCTTCATTCGGAGGGTAAATCTTACCATTGGGACTTTAACAGAGCTGTACAGCATATTGATAGGAACAAAAAAGTCAAAGGAACCGTGCCTCATGGAAATTTGTAAAGAACGCCCACTAGGGGGCGTCCCGGGCTACTAGTATTCAAGAAAGGATCTCTTGTGGATTAAAATCTTATTATTTCATACTTACTTCTTTTTAATGTTTTTAATCTTATTCGTCCTGCCGGAAGATATATCAATTTACTTCATCAAATTTGATAAATTTTCCGAATTTTGTGGCATTTCCTCACTTTTGGAAATATTTCCAAAAGTGCATTGCTTCCAAACATGTTCCTCACTTTTGGAACATGTTTGGAAGCAATATACACTATAACACAAGTCTTCTGTTACTTTTATCGCCAATATTTTCGATTCTGTACAATGTAAACGCCTCTTTCATCGAAACAATTATAGTGATCATACGAATCATACGATTCGACTAACATAATTAATATATTTATGAAAGCCTTTTTTGCTTTTCAGCCTTTAATATTATTTTATCTTATGAAGGCAAACATTGGATTCAAGAGTAAAAATTTCTTTTTCTTCTGTAAACACTCAGTTTTAAATGTAAGCAAATTCACATTTTTTATTTTTTAACATGTAGTAAATATAATTAAAATACTATAAACTCAAAAGTTTTCTTTATTGGAGTTCATTAGGTATCAAAGCGCTTTTCACTGTCTCTTAGTGATATCTTGCTTTAAGTTGCCAACTCCAATAAAGCATTTATTTTTAAATTTATGACTATAAAAATTTGACTAAATATTTTAAAACTATTTTTCCAGTATGTCATTGAATTCATCACGCGATTTATTGCGTTTTTTGTAATGAGAAACTCGCATTCTGTGGAAAATTGCGATGAAAATGGCCAAATATTCTTGGATTTAACATTCTAATAAACTTTATTATAAGACAAATAATTTCGGTGTTCATTTTTAACTTCTGCACATAATCTGCATAGTTATTTGGTGTATAACGACGTGAATGCAACAAGTAAGTATTGTTCGTATTCATTAGAATGAAAATTTAGATACAGGAATAATATATAATTTCTAGTCATACGATTCGATTAACCATACGGCATTATAATAACCTTGGAATTTGTAATTATAATGATTTTTCTAAAGTTGCCACTGTGTAAACTTACAGACGGTTACAAAAGATTTTAATGAAACAAATTTGGCATTGGAAATCAGCTGGGGAAAAAGGGCGGATTCATAATTAAGTTTACATTTCTACGATTTTCAAACATATTTAACATTTCCTTTAGTTACCCTAGACGGCCTAGAACCATTAACAATATAAGACACTCTTATGCAACTAGAATGATCCAGATTCGATATCCAATAAGAAATTTAGTACTAGGAAATTTTTCCTGATCATTACTTTGCCTTAGAAAATTTTACCCATCCTATTGTTCGTTCTAATTTGATTTCTATAATAATTAAAATTTAATGCTGGTGTACTCTGTTATATTTAATTTTAATGTTATAGATTATGTAAATAATTATAAACAATATTATGTATGATTAATGACAATTCTCTCACTCCAAAACTAATAATTTCCCACATTTAATTTTTCAACGTTTATTATATTTTACACGTGATCCTACACAGTTTACGTGACGCATATTACTGTACTTTACTGTTTTTGTGTATAATAAAAATATATTAAGCAATATCTTTATAACATTAACTTAATATTAGTTTTTATATTGTTATCATTAAAGGCCTGTTTGTCTGTCGTCTGAAAGTACGAAGGCCTTCTTATAAGAGTTCTTCAAAATACCGACCTTGCGGGTCGGTGACTGGGGACCGATGTCAAGAGAGTCAGGTTTTCGTGTGTGGACGATCGGCACTAAGACGGTCTCTACGGTTACAAAAAACTTTATTTAACACGAAAGGAGCTTACAAGACTTCCGCGATCTTCGAAGTTCTAAGTTAGAAGCAGCATTCAGGTTTTCCTATACTTACCAAGATAGTCCCAAATGAAGGAGTGTCTCTGGTTTGCGAATGACAGTTCTCTCGACGTCCGACGACTCTGGGACAGGAGACAGAGAAGAAAATGGGTATTAGACACAGAACAATTGGTTAGACACTTGCAACTTCCGGAAGAATAAGCTGTGCCATCTTTGAATTCCCAGGTTCTTCTTAATTTCTAACGTTGCCCATTCCGATTGCTCGCTTTTCCTCGTTCTCGCTTTTCAAGAGGCTAATCACTGTTACTAACTGTAACGAGATCTCAACTCAGATCGAGAAAGAGGTCAAAATCGAAGTTTAATTCGATCCCCAACCGGAAATGGTCGATCTTAGGACACATTTTTCTATGTTTAGAAGTTCGTGTCGCATTTTCAAACAAAATAATTAGTTTATTTATCTTGAAAAACTGAATACCTAAAATCAATTTTTAGAAAGAGGGCTAACATTTGATTACTTTTATTAATAAGTTATATTTACACCGAATAGACTCAACTAAGTCGTTTTTGGAAATAGTCCGTGAATTACATCAGTCCAATCATTGCAAATATCATACTCAGTACAAATGATATTAGCAAATGTTGATAGATTCAAATGCTCAAATTTCTCACCGACAAACATGTAGTGGTTCGATGTCGTATTTCCATTCATTCAATAAGGACACATATGAACCTAGATCAGTACACAAGTGCTTTCGTGTTAAACGAAAATTGTTTAGGCGAATCTGGATAATCGTTTTTTAACTATGAACGGTAGCTGCTGATAATAGATGTAAAAACACCGATTGTTTTCTAATATATCTGAGTACCATAAATGATAATTACATATACTTGTATGAGGATAGCTGGGAGTAGAAGTGTCTGGGTTAGACTTTCTACTACTGTCCGAATGGAATATAGGTCAGGCAGGCGATATTAATTTTAAAATTCACCAAAAATCAAATTATCACGATATTCATATGAAAAGAAAATCGTGTACATCTAATAATATCTTTAATATTAAATACGATATTTTTCAATGCATTTTATGAGAAATGTTTATTAATATATATATATCGTAACTGACATTTAAACTTGATAATTCATAACTTTTTGTGAAAATTAACATTTTTTAGTTACCTNGAAAAGAAAATCGTGTACATCTAATAATATCTTTAATATTAAATACGATATTTTTCAATGCATTTTATGAGAAATGTTTATTAATATATATATATCGTAACTGACATTTAAACTTGATAATTCATAACTTTTTGTGAAAATTAACATTTTTTAGTTACCTAGTTTTTTGCTGGCAATGAGCCAGAAAGACATAGAATATTGTTCTGTACAACTCTACATATGATTTATTGATGTACGTTTATTCGTTGTGAAATTATCACACATAAATTTCGCATATAAATTTTTGTAATAACATATGATTTAACGGTACAGTAGAACCTCGAAAACTCGGCTCTCGATAACCCGGCACTCCGGATAACTCGGCCACACCCTGGCAAGGCAAAAAAATCCTTAGTTAATTAATTTTCATTATAGACAGCTTTATAAAAGTATAAAAGCTCTCATAAAGTATTTTTCTGAGGTCTGTCTTATCAGGTAAATTACTGTACACAGTGTATTCATTAATTTTCATTTTCATGTAGTAAAGGCTCTATGCCTTCATAAAGGACGTACTTTTCCTTTGTTTAAGGGTATTTGGGCAGTTTATTCTCTGTTATATTCTCAAGTAAACAATACATACAAGTACAGTACAGTATTTTCTGAGGAAAAACGCATACTTATCCTTTTTTAACCCCATTCCCGATAACCCGGCATTTTCACAAACTCGGCCACCCTTCGGTCCACATTAGGCCGAGTTTTCGAGGTTCTACTGTAGTAATACATTTAACATTTGCTGATATTTTACATTTAAATAAAAAATAAAAAATAAATAAAATGTCAGAACTGAAGATCATAAATTGAATATTTATAACACGTTGAATTATTACAGCTAAATAAATTTAATATAGCATAAATGAACTTATTATAGTAATATTATTGCATGAATAAGCTAAAGTCAAATTCTATCACGAAAATAAAAAGTTCATCATGGATAGGATAAGAAAAGTAATCGCAAAACTTTGTCAAAGTTAATATTGTTTGAGAATCAATAAAAAACTTCGATTCACGAACAATACCAATTTTGACAGTAATGTCAAAAAAATCGATAAGCTTATCCAAATGGCTTAATGTTTTTTTATGTTGTGTTTAACGTAAATAGGATGGCGGTGGCAAAGGGTTAAAAGATGATTCTCAAATTCCACAATTCATACTGATTCACTGCATAATTCACCGAGAACATCTCGTTACAAAATATTTAAAATATCCTGATGTTATGAAAACAGTGTTACACATTGTAAATTACATTCGCACCAATTCAAAAAATCATCGACAATTTAAAAATTTCCTTGAAGAATTAAAGGACGAAAAACTTCCAAATGACATTAATTTCTTTTGTATTGTTAGATGGTTATCTAGATACAACGTATTAAATCGCTTTGTAGATTTGTTTGATCCGATAACTGCATTTCTAAAAGAAAAGGAAATAACCTATTCAGAATTAGACGATGATGAGTGGTTAATATTTAAATTAGTGATGTAACGAATATTCGGTTACTATTCGGTATTCGGCCTATTCGGCCTATTTTTCACTATTCGGCCGAATACCGAATACCTAAAAGCAGAAGTAATAAATAACAAAAACACAGTAAATTAATCATTTTGGTATTTAGATTTAATGTTATCGAGTTAGTGTTGTTTGTTTATATTTATTTATAACTTGTAACATGCACAAAATAAAAAAGAAAATAATATTAGTCACATGTATTCACAATTTATAATTACAAAGATCAGCACACGTACACGTCTATCGTTGGAGAATCCTCGCACATCTGAGGGTCTGACCCTGCCTATCCTTCTTTTTAAGCGCTCGTCTTTGCTCTTCCCTTTCTCTTTCCTCTATCGCTCTAATCCATGTATGCCTGTGCATACATCATAATACGCGCTCACGATACTTTCGATTCGTCACTTTTCCGTCGTAGAGTTCCCATTTTACAATTACGTGACTCAGCCTGGTGATAACGGAGAAAAGAGACAGATAGGACGTCGATATAAGTCACAGTTATGATTTCACAGATTCGAGACAGCTTGATAGCCCGAACGGCCCCAGGCTTTCGCCCGTGCACGCTAAGTGACTTTCATTACAAGCATTTAGCTTTCCGAAGTCTATGACAACAATTGTTTGGCATTGACGGCCGCGAATTTCGTGCCAATAAGCTGCCTCGACTTGTTCGATTATGTTATAAACTCAATTTCATATTTATTTTCACATTTTCACTTCGCGGTCCTTCTCTGTTCTTTTTCCGTTATTTACACGTGTAGGTCATTTCATTGTTATCCACATTTGATATCATCATTTATCACATACTTCCATGACACTCTCGTCTGTCCGCTACAACTGCCAAGAATTAACGCGATTGGCGAACCGTAGTGACAGCGGGACAATAGAGAGCAGGATCCTTGCCATAATGCGGTTTGCGCGCCAATTTTCGTACGTGTGTTAATCGAGCCGAATAGTTTGGCCGAATATTCGGCTATTCGGCCACGCTCCTGGCCGAATATTCGGTATTCGGCCTGAGGCCGAATATACTATTCGTTACAACACTAATTTAAATTCAATACACATATTTTGTACTTACCAGTATATGTTTTCAATAAATACAATTTCTGTAAAAAAATTTTTAATACCTTTTTTGCATACCTTTTTAATACGTATTTAATTGCGGCTCGCGAAAAATTTCAAATTTTAAAAATGGCTCGGACAATTAAGGAGCTTGGCCACCCTGGCCCTAGGCAGATTTCCCGAGTGTTGCGTAGCCATAACTAACGAAACGAAACGAAAACAAAAATTAATTAATTTATAGATATGCAATCGATATTTCGCAATGGAATGTACGACATGTTGTACATTAGAAATATTTGAAAGTAAGTACCGTACCGAATTTCTTAGCCATCGGTCGAACATGATGTACTGTACGTTAGAAGTATTAGCTAGAACGGCCTAGAAGTATATACTTCTAGGCCGTTCTAGAAGTATATACTTCTAGGCCGTTCTAGCGAACGAACAAACAAACATCCTTACTTATAATCGCACATGTCATTCTTTATAGTTACCCACAAAAAACCTCCAAAAATAAGACTGATTAACAAGCGTAATGCTTAGCACGAGCTTCGATTACGTAAGCACGTTTTTTATTGTTGCATAAACAATAAGCTATAAAAATAAGTTTTCAACTGTTGTTAAAGAGATTTATCGATTATTAAAGGTTAAATTATCGAAAGTTAAGAGTGCGTAAAATAATGGATTGTATAAGTAAGTTAAATTCTTTTTATTATATAATTATATTAACTGTTTAATATCGTGTTCGCAATGAATATAAAGACACGCAATTAATAGATAAATGCAAACAATGCGCATTTATAAGAAAAAACTTGTAACGAAAGGGTAACAAATGTGACAATTAATTTTAATTGCTTAAAATTATCCATTGATTTCCCTTTATTTTTTATCGTTGTTATAAACATACAAATGAAGATTTGATTATTTACATTTTTGAAGTTAATCTGTAAACTGAATATTAAAACACATTTTACTTAGACTTTTTATTAAATTGTAACAATCAAGATAAAGTATGCTTCTGAGTATACGCTAATAAATATCCGTTCATTTATTTCGATCGAGAATATCGTTTAAATCAAGAAATTTCTAAGCAGAAATTAATTGATTTAAACATTAAAATTTATTTTCAATTTTTATTTTTGTAAATTTGCAATAAAATAAACTTTCAAAATATCTTTCTAGAATAACAATTTCATGTTTATTTGGTGTAAACTGTTTGTCATTTGCTTTGTTTCTATTTTTCAATTTTTATATGATTTTTAATTCAGGCGAAAAAAGCGTTATTAATGAACATGGATCATCCGAACAAAAAAAAGTAACGTTGGAAGATTCCGTCGCCACAATCGTTCATATTATCTTGGATCTGGCACGGAGAAAAAGAGAAGAAGAAAAAGCTTTAGTAAGTTACAATTAAATAAAAATAATTGATACTAATTCTTATTATTTAACGATTTACAACTGTAAAACCCGTGACAAAAACGCACAATCTTATAAAATGTTTTATTTAATATAGCTGCAAATTGTTTATTTCTTATTATATAAATATATTCTGAGTTAATAAATAAAAACCGTACGAGTACTGTAAGATTGTTATATCAGGAATCAGAATTTTTCACTTTTTACAGGAAAAACTGAACGTAGATGAACAAACATTGGCAGTAAGTCAGAAAGTGGGAAAATTGTATAAAGGTGAGATCACAAAGACATTATAAAATATTTTCGGATTCATAAAATATTTTGTTTAAAAATTATTAAGGAATGATTTGATGTTAAATTCATTGTATTAAAATTTATTTAAATTAAGAAACTTAATATTAATTACCCATACGCAGTCTTTGACGTGTGAAGGGTGTCGTAATTTATTATATTCGAAACTATTCAAAATATAACATTAATATCAAAATGTATATTTCTACAAAGATTTCATTTATTTCGTCAAAAATACTTTAGATAATTATTTTTGTTACTTAAACAGTAATATGTGTCTGTCTGTGTTTACGGCTATTTCGTTTGATATCTCAAAATACGCTTACATTAAAAGAAAAAGTTTGCACGGTAACTTCTATGTAAGATACATTGATACTATTCAATTTTGATAATTAAAATTTAAGGGGTAAGGAATAGACGTAGTTTGTGCAGGATATTTTCAGAGGAGGTCAGACTTAATAAAGATTTTACACGGAAATATAAATAAATATGAAATAAACGCTTGTGAAACTGTGACATGGACAATTAAAATCGAATTGTTGTGTCTTCTAAACACTTTTATTGTCTAAAAAAACGCCCAAGTAAGTGTACACGAACTTCCGATCTAGATTGCAAGTCGGGTAATTTCAATCGAAATATTTTCCTCCCAACGCACTTAGGTTGATTGTGTTGTTATTAGGAAAAGTATGATGTACACAAGCAAGATAGTAGTAACTTGAAATTTTATAAACTAAATACATAATGAATATGATGAAAAATTGCAGGCCAGCATTGTGGCATGACAGAATATTTGCTGGTTACAACTAATCTTCGTTAATATTTAAGAAATAACATTGATTTTTAATAAACAATATCTGCTTTTTAGTTTTTTACTTTACATAAACACTCGCAAGTGTTTTGGATTACCGGAAACATGAAACTGTGCCATTGTATTATCGTTTTGAATGTTTACCTATCAGTTCGACGCCATGTCAAACAAAAAGTCAATAATAAAAAATTGTTGTGAGACAGCGACCGATTTTCGATATAAAATTTCCACCACGCGGATTGGGTTCACACATTATCTATGGAATGGCAAGTACAGTTTTCCAGAATGTCTTCACGCATATAACGCATAAATAAGGACCACATTGCCTCTAAATAATGTTCTCGAAAAGCATTTCGACCACGTCCTTCTTTGTGTTTACTTATCAAAAAACAAAACAAAAATAAAATTACTTTTCGTACGTAATTCTAAGTATGTTCTGTGATTAGCGTGACGTAAGCACTTTTCCAATTGTTGCGTACACAATAGACATTAATAATATATTTTCGGCTATTGTCGATGCGTTATTTGTTCGGTGTTATCGAATGCGATATTTCTTTTGAAAATAAGTTTTGTCAGCAAGTTAAACTACATTTTTATTGTATAATTATATTAAAAATAAATATAGAAACATAAATTTAATAGTAATTTTCGACCAGATGTTTAAAAATCCGAATATAATGTTATAATGTTAACGGCGTCATTAACGATAAATAACAATTTATTATTTCGTTTGCGCATCTTATCCAATATCTCAATATTGGGTTTCATTAAAAAACCTACCGGGAATTACTCTTTAGTAAGCAATATTGCATATGAATTATTGATTTTACGATTGTAACACAATTAATAAATTTAAATCACAGTGTAATATTTATACTTTGTAACAGAAATAAATTGACTTTTGTTTTATGCCATACGCTTCTTGTATAGTCTTGTGTTCAAATATACGAGCGCTAAGATGGCTAACAAAATAACAATTTATTATTAGAGTTATTACACGATCAATAAAACGGAAGACTTTTTATTTATTTGAGTATGCATTTCGGATAATTATATCCATTTTTAACTCTTGTGTTACAAATGGATTATGAGAAATTGAAATTGACTTTTGCTGAATTTTTAGTTATATTTTCAATGGAATAAATTTCCAAAATATGTTTTCGACAATAAGAATTTCATCTGTTTATTTGATCTAAACCGTTTGTTATTTCCTTTCTTTTTTCCTTTCAAATTCTTATATAGGCCTAATTATTAAATTGACGCGAAAAAACTTTTACGAATTGCTGTGTTTATTGCCTTTACTTTTATTCTCTAGGTTTTAATAACAAAATGGATCTACGTGATAGAAGTAAATATTTCGCATGGAAGTACGATAGAACTCCGGAAGAAATTTTTAAATCTTTAGTGAATGCAAAAATGCCAATGACATCTAATATAAATGCTGATTTTCCGGATGAAACGGAATCGTCATCTTCTGTAAGTTCAATTCAAAATAATTTAATAATTCTCATTATGTAAAGATTTAAAACTGAAAATCACAATCTTATGGAAAGGACTGCAAATTCTTTATTAATTAATAAATCATTTTTTCCGAGTAATAAAAAGACATTTCGACTACTGTGAGATTATTCTATCAGGAATAAGAACTTTTCACTTTTTACAGGATTCCGATGATGAAGAGAATGATTTTTGGTTTGTGGAAACTACTCGTTGCGAGAACAGACCTCTGAAGAAGGAGTGTGAATTTTTAGAAAAGCATTCATCGGTAAAAGAAATAATTTCTGAAGAAAACGTAGACGATGACCGAATGTTCAAATCGTCATCGAAAATAATCGAAGAAGAAAAAGTATTGGATGAAAGTAAGGTTACAAAATGATTATAAAGAATTATAAAATAATTTGTTAACAATTATTAAGAAATCTTTTAATGTTAAACTCATTCTGTTTAAATTTATTTAAATTATAAAACTTAATATTTGTTATCCATTTGCAGTCTGTCACGTGTGTTGTATGCCTGTTTAAGTAACAATTTCAAGCACATTATACAAATATTCAGCAGTAAACATGATTAGGAGTAAACCAACAAATAAAATAATTGCAACAAACACAACCTTAACATTGACAAAATGATTCATTGTCTTGGCCAGTTATCGAATAAAATTTAATTGAAAATTAATTTAGCAACCTTCAAAGTATACGTCGAGAAATTTCCAATAATTTTAATATATATTAATGAACTTTATTTTTCCGGCTGTTATAATATTTGAATTGAGTCACGTTTGACCTTCGACGCTTTTGGAATGGTTGTGACATTTCCGTACAGAAAAAGTATAGAAACGAAATATGTGTTTGTGTATCAATAACATTAGGTATATAAACACAAAATGAAACAATGAAATTAACTATAAAACAAGAGATAATCCGTGGAACACAAACAGAAAAACACTGTGCACTTCACTGGCAATATTCCGTTTATCATATGTTTGACTGTTTGATTCATTCAGAATGGAAGAAAAATCTGAGTTTATATTTAGATTCATATTGATTATATCTTTAAAACTTTCTATTTATACATGTGTACTGCTTTGTCGTTTCTTTTATACATTAAACATTATATGTATTTATAACTGTTTTATCCTGAATTAATTTGTGAGAATAAATGCACATTTGAATATGTACAGATATTTCACGGTAACACGAATATCTTATAATAATATATTTGTTTTTTTCATAAACTTATTTATAGTTAATGGCGGAATTATGATGTTTATTTACGAAAAGATTGAAATGTAAATTATAAAATTATTATTTTTCAGCTAATAATAAAGATCAAAGCGATGATAAAATTGAAAAAAAGCAAAAGCTAAGAGATCTAGTAGAAACAGAGGAAAGGAAAAGTATTAATGTAAGATATTCGTGGGAAGATAAATCTACAAAAGAAGATGAAAATGATAGAGTAAGATAATATTTTCTAACTTTATTTACTTTACATTTATAAACCCATTCTCATTCCTTGCTAAAATTTCACATTTGGTTGTATTTTGATATTTCAATATTTTCATTTTCTTTCCCTTTTTCTAAAATAATTACAAACATTTTAAATGATTGGTCTTATAAAGTTTATGTTTAAATTTTCAAAAAAAAATTGAAAACATTTAAATATTACTTTGAAAATAACCAAATTTATGAAAAGACTAATTAAGATGTTTATTTCTTGGAAAGTTTATTGTTACACCGAACTGATGGCATTGGATTAGAATAATTACATAATAACAGTTTATCGGCCATCACTAAATATGTTTAAAATGGTTTTCTAGAATGCGAGTTTATATATTTCGTGTATTTTTGCGAAAAATTGATTGGTCGGTAGATTACTGTTTGATACTCGGCTGTGAATGGACCAGTTTGTCAGAACTAACATTAGAAATTTGACATATGTTTTCAATTGGTGTCTACTTCACCAATGAAATTGTACCATTTCGCATTATCTGAGTATCGCTATAAACGTAATAATGATAGACCAAAATAATTACTTTTTATATTGTCATCATATCATAGTATTTGTCTTTTATAATTAGGTAAGGATTTCACAAAACGAGTAACATATTATAAAATTCTTTATTTTTCTGCTGTAAACAGCTTAAACATTTTTTAAAATGTGTCAGATTGATTACTCGGTGTAATAAACCATTACATAAAATAACCTATGTAATTACAATTCAAATACTATGATATAATATAAGAGTTAGAAGTGTGAAATAATGTAATAATTTTAATCTTTGTTGTTCTCATACGCTAGTTTACAAATATATTTATATTTTTTGCAGGAAACAACGAAATGTTCTGATGCTTTTACATATTTATTTTGTAAAATTCCATCCTTTATCTTTTCGTGTTGCAGAAGAAGAAAGAAACATGCCAATGGTGAAAAAGGTAGGAAAAAGATTACGTAAATTTTATTTATAACATGACTCATATTTAATAAAAGTTAATCGTTGTAAGATTTGGCATGCTTATGTTAATCATTGAAAACAAAAATAAAATTCGCACAAAATTCAATTCACTTTAACACCGTTTCATTCTACTAGTAAATAATTTAGTCAAAATATAATGCAGTGGTGTCATATCACAAACACTGACAGAAAAGAATAATTTTGTTACAGAATATTTAATTGAATTAATAAAAATAGTAAAAAGTAAAACTCTCTCGACAAAAGTATATAATGTGCGTCAAGCAAACTTTAAACCATTGGTTTACAAATAGTAAGTTTCACGAATTTGCTAAAATCACCCGAAAGGCTTGATTTCTCTACACTTTTACACAAATTCCATGTTTTAATTTGTCTTCTTTGCGAACTTTCCTTCTTTTTTAGCACAAAATTCAAATGACAGTTCATATTGTTACCTGTCTTTTATGTTTCTGTATATATTTACACATCTGTATGTCTGTACACAGAAGCTTCTAAAAAGAAAATTTCAACTATTGTTTTAAATTAAGCTCCATAATATATATATATATATATATAACTCATGTCATAACATTTTAAACACTGTCGTATATACTAAACAATCAGGGAACACGATTTTAGTGAACAAGTTGGTTAACTGATGTAAATTATGTATGTGTTTCGGTGTTCTTTTCTAATACAAAATCCTGCAAAGTTATGGTCTTGCAACAGTGCAAAAACAACAGCATAAATAGATGAATAGTAAAATTATTTATTATTTTTATGTGATATGAATATAATTTAACAGTAATATAATTGAATACATTATAAATCACAAGTCGCAGTATTGCTTAATTGCTCCGAGAAATGCCTCGTTACATTTTCAGTATCCTGCAGCATAAACTGTTATAGGACCTTTCTGAAACCAGCAATGAAAAGTAACAGTTTAAGCTGCAGAATACCAAAAATGTAGTTACTTCGTGGACATTAGGGATTAGTAACCATAAACCATAAGCTTCGTTACTTTCACAATAGATATCAACTGCTAATATAATTTCTTTTCAATTCTACACGTTTGTATTTTGAAATAATATAAAGATGTTAATTTTAAAAATTATTTCAAACATTTAAACATTTTAAAGAAAATTCTTAACTATTTTTATTTTATTTTTACAGAGTACAAATGAATTGCAAAAATTTTCTTCTCTTCTACATAGAAATTTTGTTGTGAATTCGTTTTCATTTATTGTTTTACTATTGTTCCTCTTGTACATTTGGAACTTAAAATGTTTAAGATTTAACTCTAAAAAAACTTTAAGATTTGATACTTGAAGAAAAAGTTTAAAATTTAAAAACTTTAAAAAAAAGTTTAAAATATGAAACTTCAAAAAAAAAAGTTTAAAATTTGAAACTTCAAAAAAAAAGTTTAAAATTTAAAACTTCAAAAAAAAGTTTAAAATTTAAAACTTCAAAAAAAAGTTTAAAATTTAAAACTTCAAAAAAAAGTTTAAAATTTAAAACTTCAAAAAAAAGTTTAAAATTTAAAACTTCAAAAAAAAGTTTAAAATTTAAAACTTCAAAAAAAAGTTTAAAATTTAAAACTTCAAAAAAAAGTTTAAAATTTAAAACTTCAAAAAAAAGTTTAAAATTTAAAACTTCAAAAAAAAGTTTAAAATTTAAAACTTCAAAAAAAAGTTTAAAATTTAAAACTTCAAAAAAAAGTTTAAAATTTAAAACTTCAAAAAAAAGTTTAAAATTTAAAACTTCAAAAAAAAGTTTAAAATTTAAAACTTCAAAAAAAAGTTTAAAATTTAAAACTTCAAAAAAAAGTTTAAAATTTAAAACTTCAAAAAAAAGTTTAAAATTTAAAACTTCAAAAAAAAGTTTAAAATTTAAAACTTCAAAAAAAAGTTTAAAATTTAAAACTTCAAAAAAAAGTTTAAAATTTAAAACTTCAAAAAAAAGTTTAAAATTTAAAACTTCAAAAAAAAGTTTAAAATTTAAAACTTCAAAAAAAAGTTTAAAATTTAAAACTTCAAAAAAAAGTTTAAAATTTAAAACTTCAAAAAAAAGTTTAAAATTTAAAACTTCAAAAAAAAGTTTAAAATTTAAAACTTCAAAAAAAAGTTTAAAATTTAAAACTTCAAAAAAAAGTTTAAAATTTAAAACTTCAAAAAAAAGTTTAAAATTTAAAACTTCAAAAAAAAGTTTANGAACATATACACAAAGTGCTTCCCAAGTTTCCACACATACAAAGATTAATTGTAACTTTATCCAAAAACCTAAAATTGTCAGCATTAAGATTTATGTCAATGAATTGATTGATGGAGTAAAACAACGAAACACATCGATTATTTGTCAATAAGATAACTTCTCACAGGACTTCCTATATGGGAACAGGAGTTTTTCTCGTTGTTTGACATATGAAGAAAACACTGCATGGTGGCCAATCCATTGGTCAGGCAAGAACCAGTGGTCAACTACCAATGCTCAACGTTTTATTTATTCGACCACTAGTGAGCTTGATTTGTGTCATTGTATGCAGACTTTTGGAACATAATAGAAATCCCCGTGTTAAGCATGGTGAATTTTTTTTAATGAGAAAGTAGAAATTAAAAAAAGTGAATAGTTGAGGTTTGAAAAAATTGAACAATTGTAGCTAATATTTTTCAAATAAAGTTTTTTATACTATTTGTTGTGGAACGAAGAGCAAGAAGACAAAATTTCACCAGGTGTGGATAAAAATAGTAAGAGTTTTACGGATTTTACCTACATATATCTAAAGAGATGATGGCTTTTATATTAAAACTAGCAGATGAATTCGGCGTTGCTGAAGCAAAAAGTAACGATAGCAAAGATGAAGATTATTAGATTATAGCCGATTTTACTTATTTATAACAGGTGCAAGAACTAGTTTCACTTTCTTTTCTGATTAATAAAAAGTTTTTAAACAAGTCTCCGATTATCTCTTGTTAATAATTAGTTTAAACCAGTGTTTTTCAACCTTCTTGAATACGCGACCCCTTTACAAGTTAAAAAATTCTGGCGACCCCCCAGAGCCATATTACAACTATATCAGTGATTTTAAAAACTACGTATTTAATTTTCTTTCTGTTGAGACGAGACATGGGCGTAGCTAGAGTTTCGTTATGGGGGCCTAGTAGAGGCCAACCTGACACAAAATTGAATTATTTCAAATTATTATTCAGTAAAATGAAAATTTCATTACAATCGACAATAACTTAGCACACGTAAAATATGAAACTTCCTTTAAAGTCTTTGACCAACAGTTTCCATCTATACGACTTGAACAAAACATATGGAAATAAAATGTAAATCGCGGTATTATCGATCAGTTACTAATAATAATAATGCTTACGGTTGACCCTATTGATAGTTACAAAAGCAAGCCAAACTTAAGTTCATATTTTTGACTCAATCGCCCTTGATTAAATTTAGTATTTGAAACTTAATAAAACTCTGCCAGCAATGGCTGAAGTACAGATTAACAATATGGAGGTATAAAACCTCGAAATTTGAAATTACATAAAGACGAAAACAAGTATAAAAGACACAAAGGAAAAATAAAATGAACATTCAAAATCAGAGAGAGAAAAGGATCAGATTTATAAATTAGGCTTGGTTCTCTTGAACTTCACTGATATTTAACACTCTGTTTTCTTACCTCTACCATCTACAGCAATATAAGTTATTCTTAGACAACTAGAAGGAACCGCATTCGATTTCGTATTGGAAAATTGTTCTTGGTAGTTACTTTGGATTAGATAATTGTTTTTCATCTTATTACTTGTCGTAAGATAGGAATTAAAATTAGAAGTAGATGTTCTCGGTTATGTTTAATTTGAATGTAATAAATTATGTAAATTGAATTACAGTATACATGTATGATTCGCATAGTTAATTTTTTGTCAATACAACACTAATAATTTTATACACACAAATTTTACGAAAGTTTATTATATTTTCCTCCTGATACTACACAATTTACAAGACGTATTATTGTACTCTATTGTATTTTCACACAATAAAAATTATATTAAGTAATATCTCTATAACATTAATTTGATATTAGTTTTCATATCCTTAGCATTAAAAACCTGCTTCTCTTTCACGTTACATTAAAACAGGTGTTAATCAATTACTGTTTTTTTCACTTAACCGTAATTGCTATACTTTCTTTTCTAACAAAAGAAGTATAACATTTACACGCAGCTCACAAACTACAAGCATTAAAATTACTACGAAGTGTATTTAAAATATATTTTAATTATACTTTGAGTAATTTTATTATTCGTTGCATTAAAATGTATTAACAATTATCTATCGCAAGATTCTCGAGTGGACGATAGAGTTAAAACAAATTTATACATGAAATATAGTTTATGTATAATTGTATATCTTTGTCTTGTGGTCACAAAGAAAGTCCTGTAAACAAATCTTTTACGGATTCGTCCAATTCGGTATAATTCCAATATTTGTATTTATCCACTGATATGTATTATAAAACGTACCTTTCATAGAGATCGCACATAGGCATAGTTTAAAACGAGAAAATAAAAGATTATAATTTTTTTAAATTATGAACATTTTTTACTGCTTTTGCTTTCAGGACAATAAACGGGAAATTTTTTGTATCCGTTGTAAGTTCGACTGACCTCATAGGAAAAACGTTAGGTACTGATTGACTGTATAAAACACTAGCCAATATTCGATCTTTGCTTTCCCAGAGCAAAATCATGACAACTTAAATGCTTGAATATAGTGCTCGGTCAACTGTGCTACCGTACATTTGGACGGCAAAATAAAAGAAAACGAGAGACGAACAATAGAAAAAATAAAAATATGCCATTCTTTGTTATTGATATATTTTCTGAATTGAAATATCATTTTTTTGAGAAATAAGTTAAACTAGTTAAAAGAACATTTTGTAATTAACAAACATATTTATACATATTACATACTTTATTTATTTATTTTTACAAGAGAATAGAAAAGTCTCAAAGACGGTAGTTATCTACCCACAAAATTAATAAATATACGTAAAAACAAAGATGACTATTACATAAAATTAAAAATAAATTACATTATGTATTAAATATAATATGAATTAAAGCATTAAAGTATAAATGTTCTTGGAAAGAATTGCGTTTTCCAAAAACTGCTTTTGTTTCGTATTCTTTGTTAACCGTTCTGACATAAAATAATTATTAACGATGCTACGGTAAGTTGTTCCAAAACATTTCCTTTTTTTAAGTTGGAAATGACTCGAAATTCTCAGTTTATAACTTACAACTACAACTCGTATGTTGTAAGTCTTAACCTTATTTATTATATATATAGGTATATATATAGGCCTATACATATATAGGTCTTACATATATAGGCCTATACATATATATTTCATAAATAAATCGTATCCGCCTAATCGTATGCTTGCTAAGCGAGCGTACAAGATGCCAGAAGCAAATTTCTTCGGTGAAATTCTTGAGCCACAATGAATATGCATCAATTAGTGAAACTATCCACTTTTATATTAAAAGTCATTCATGACTTCGAAGAATTCATCAAGCAAACAAACGAATGATTGCCTCAAATAACATACTTAAAATCATGTTTACCTTTGAACCGTAGGTGACCAAATATTCAGAAACTTATATTAAAAGCTATTAAAAATGCGTTATACCTTAATCGGTGCCACACTATTATTACTAAGTAGGTATTATAGCTAACAACAGTTTAGTAATATAACTAAGTGATCAGCTATAATGCAATCAAACTTCTGGAATTTTCATATCAGGTTTTTCCAACTTATATGAGTACGTAGAGAAAAGGTTTAGAATTTTTCATCTTATCTCCTATTCACTAAGAATAATAACATAACTGAATTAAAAGGCAGAGCAGTATTTTACAACTTAGGAATAAATAATTCATAGAACAATTTACATCAGATAGACCCTATCAAAATTTTCCACAACAGCAAGTACATGTAAAATATATTAATACTAGAATTACTTTTGGCATATCTTTAAGTTAGAAATTTACTAAATGTGATTAATTACATTTAATTCAAATACAGTTTAATTTCAACAATAAAATTAATGCGTTTGTATCGTAGTGTATATATTAATAATAAAAATTTAATATTTCGTAGGATAAATATTTTGTTTAGAAAATGATAGTATTTTAGATTGTAATTTATTATACAATTCTCTCACATTATATGCACATCAGCGTATTTAGATAAATAATTAGTATCAAATGACAATTTAAACTGTACAAAGTACATATAAAAATCGACCATTATGCACTTTATAGACATGCAAAATACCAAAACTGGCAATTGTATAAAAATTACCTTGAAATCTGTCGTGAATCTTATCGAAAAACTCGGTGGCGTAATAACGATTACATGCGACCACCAATCCAAAGACAGAAGTCAAAATAACAAATGTCTTTTT
>NW_019385774.1:75932-88986 GCF_000671375.1 Centruroides sculpturatus
TCTCTTTCACGTTACATTAAAACAGGTGTTAATCAATTATTTTTTTTTTTCACTTAACCGTAATTGCTATACTTTCTTTTCTAACAAAAGAAGTATAACACTTACACGCAGCTCACAAACTACAAGCATTAAAATTACTAAGAAGTGTATTTAAAATATATTTTAATTATACTTTGAGTAATTTTATTATTCGTTGCATTAAAATGTATTAACAATTATCTATCGCAAGATTCTCGAGTAGACGATAGAGTTAAAACAAATTTATACATGAAATATAGTTTATGTATAATTGTATATCTTTGTCTTGTGGTCACAAAGAAAGTCCTGTAAACAAATCTTTTACGGATTCGTCCAATTCGGTATAATTCCAATATTTGTATTTATCCACTCATATGTATTATAAAACGTAGATCTTTCATAGAGATCGCACATAGGCATAGTTTAAAACGAGAAAATAAAATATTATAATTTTTTTAAAATTATGAACATTTTTTACTGCTTTTGCTTTCAAAACAATAAACGGAAAATTTTTTGTATCCGTTGTGAGTTCGACTGACCTCATAGGAAAAACGTTAGGTACTGATTGACTGTATAAAACACTAGCCAATATTCGATCTTTGCTTTCCCAGAGCAAAATCATGACCACTTAAATGCTTGAATATAGTGCTCGGTCAACTGTGCTACCGGACATTTGGACGGCAAAATAAAAGAAAACAAGAGACGAACAATAGAAAAAATAAAAATATGCCATTCTTTGTTATTGATGTATTCTCTGAATTGAAATATCATTTTTTTGAGAAATAAGTTAAACTAGTTAAAAAAACATTTTGTAATTAACAAACATATTTATACATATTACATACTTTATTTATTTATTTTTACAAGAGAATGTAAAACACTCGAAGGACGGTAGATATCTACCCACAAAATTAATAAATATACGTAAAAACAAAGAAGATTATTACATAAAATTAAAAATAAATTATATTATATATTAAATACTATATGAAGTAAAGCCAAAAAAAGTATAAAAGTGCTTGGAAAGAATTTCGTTTTCGAAGAACTGCTTTTGTTTCGTATTCTTTGTTAACCGTTCTCATATAAAATAATTATTAACGAAGCTACGGTAAGTTGTTCCAAAACATTTCCTTCTTCTAAGTTGGAAATGACTCGAAAGTCTTAGTTCATAACATGCAACTACAACTCGTATGTTGTAAGTCTTAACCTTATTTATTTATATATATAGGCCTATACATATATATTTCATAAATAAATCGTATCCGCCTAATCGTATGCTTGCTAAGCGAGCGTACAAGATGCCAGAAGCAAATTTCTTCGGTGAAATTCTTGAGCCACAATGAATATGCATCAATTAGTGAAACTATCCACTTTTATATTAAAAGTCATTCATGACTTCGAAGAATTCATCAAGCAAACAAACGAATGATTGCCTCAAATAACATACTTAAAATCATGTTTACCTTTGAACCGTAGGTGACCAAATATTCAGAAACTTATATTAAAAGCTATTAAAAATGCGTTATACCTTAATCGGTGCCACACTATTATTACTAAGTAGGTATTATAGCTAACAACAGTTTAGTAATATAACTAAGTGATCAGCTATAATGCAATCAAACTTCTGGAATTTTCATATCAGGTTTTTCCAACTTATATGAGTACGTAGAGAAAAGGTTTAGAATTTTTCATCTTATCTCCTATTCACTAAGAATAATAACATAACTGAATTAAAAGGCAGAGCAGTATTTTACAACTTAGGAATAAATAATTCATAGAACAATTTACATCAGATAGACCCTATCAAAATTTTCCACAACAGCAAGTACATGTAAAATATATTAATACTAGAATTACTTTTGGCATATCTTTAAGTTAGAAATTTACTAAATGTGATTAATTACATTTAATTCAAATACAGTTTAATTTCAACAATATAATNGCATCAATTAGTGAAACCATCCACTTTTATATTAAAAGTCATTCATGACTTCGAAGAATTCATCAAGCAAACAAACAAATGATTGCCTCAAATAACATACTTAAAATCATGTTTACCTATGAACGGTAGGTGACAAAATATTCAGAAACTTATATTAAAAGCTATTAAGAATGCATTATACCTTAATCGATGCCACACTATTATTACTAAGTGGGTATTATAGCTAACAACAATTTAGTAATATAACTAAGTGGTTAGCTATAATGCAATCAAATTTCTGGAATTTTCATATCAGGTTTTCCCAACTTATGTAAGTGCATAGGTAAAATGTTTAGAATTTTTCATCTTATCTGCTATTCACTAAGAATAATAACATAACTGAATTAAAAGGCAAACCAGTATTCTACAACTGAAGAATAAATAATTCATAAAAGAATTTACATCAGATAGACCCTATCAAAATTTTCCACAACAGCAAGTACATGTAAAATATATTAATACTAGAATTACTTTTGGCATATCTTTAAGTTAGAAATTTACTAAATGTGATTAATTACATTTAATTCAAATACAGTTTAATTTCAACAATATAATTAATGCGTTTGTATCGTAGTGTATATATTAATAATAAAAATTTAATATTTCGTAGGATAAATATTTTGTTTAGAAAATGATAGTATTTTAGATTGTAATTTATTATACAATTCTCTCACATTATATGCACATCAGCGTATTTAGATAAATAATTAGTATCAAATGACAATTTAAACTGTACAAAGTACATATAAAAATCGACCATTATGCACTTTATAGACATGCAAAATACCAAAACTGGCAATTGTATAAAAATTACCTTGAAATCTGTCGTGAATCTTATCGAAAAACTCGGTGGCGTAATAACGATTACATGCGACCACCAATCCAAAGACAGAAGTCAAAATAACAAATGTCTTTTTGCTTGAAACCATTATTAGTATCTATCTTCGTTTTCATACATTACGTCTCTGTCTTGGCTATTGTTATATTACCGAAAGAACAAATGCTTCCTTATTGCTCGGGGATGGTATACAAAACAACAAAGCATCCAACAATTATAAA
The DNA here is from genome assembly GCF_000671375.1 of Centruroides sculpturatus. Taxonomy (NCBI): domain Eukaryota; kingdom Metazoa; phylum Arthropoda; class Arachnida; order Scorpiones; family Buthidae; genus Centruroides; species Centruroides sculpturatus. Next base: position 78,991 of record NW_019385774.1, read on the forward strand.
AATCATCATGGTTAACGTACAAACATTCACGTTTTTAATCACACTTTATGCAGTATATCTGAAAATAAGAAACACGCAATTTCATTGTCAAGACGGAAATATAACACAAGAAACAGCAAATAAAATATATCGGTTACAAAGTTATTTTTCCAAGGTTTATGCTGATATTTCCGTATTTATAAATATAAGTACACCAATACTGGTAATTAAGAAACGTTATCCGGTTATGAAAGAAGACAGCGGGGCATTATTCGCCAGTATATGCGCAGGTTTTCTTTCATTAAACATAAGATGCCAGATAGCTATTTTAGTTTTTTTTTCCGATTGGGGCAACATTCTTCGTGATGATATATTATAAATTGAAAGCATTATTTAAGGAAATACATTTCATTCAATCGCGACAACTGCAATATATTCATGTAGTAAAGAACATACAAAAAGAATACTACAAAATTGCCCTGGAAATGAAAAGCGTAAATGACATTGGAAGTATAATTACTTTAATCTTTTATGTATTCGTCATTAGTTGCATAGCTAAAAATACTGTAATCATTATGCACACGTCTACGGAAGAGAAATATATATTTTATATTTATACGGTAACATCACTTATTGCTCTGATCTCACTTTGTGCAACGGCTTCAATAATACCTACATCGTTAAGTAGTTTCAAAAGATTTTAGGAATAGAAACTTTATTAAAGTATTATTTCATGATTGTGCAGTATTTTCGAAGTTTAGAAATGAGTTATAAGATACTATTTTACTGGTTTTAGGCTAGGAAATGTCTGCAAGAGTCCAGGTACTTTAACTATCTGACTTTACCATTCATCGAAAAAAAGCGGGTAAGAGACAGTTCAACATTAAATTTTACTTTATTTGACAGAATTATTAAATACTGATTAAGTCTGAAACACCGAATAATTCTTATTATTTACAGCTTTTGTGCTTTCTCAAGAGATTGGGAGTAGAACTGGGAGTAGAAGTTCTGGATTTCATAATAACTAAGGAATTTGCTTTCAGGGTAAAATACTTTTCTGTTATTATAACACAAAACGTTTAAAATAAATAAAAATTGTTAAACATATTCAAATTTCAAATTTCAGGTAATGGAAACAACTTTTAATTTATTCGGAACTCTAAAAACTCTAAATGGTTTTGGACAGAACGAATTCTGTCTTTCTGCCAATGGCACCGATAAATTAAATTTAAAGATTCAAAATCTGAATTAAATCTAAACATTTACTAAACAGCAAACACTTCGCAACTGACCAAGTAAATTATATCGATTTGAAAATTCTATAATATGGTTCCATTTTGCATAATCCGTTGCCATAATCCATAATCCGCCACGGTTTAAGAATTATGAATTGCCCATTAATCTCGGATCGAGAGATTAATATTCTTTAACAGAAGACTAATAATAGACTCTGAGAGAACTTATAATAACTATAGGTTGCAATCGTATGAAACTTGAAAATGTGTTCTTTCACTGAATCAAATTTAAAACAAGTAAAAAAAAGTATTTGACGAGATTTAAGTTCTGGAAAGATATAATTAAATGATGGTGTTTATCAAAATATAAATTTTGTGTATTTTATTTTGTGTTATTTTGTATAAAGGTATCTAATTAATTGTCTATAATATGTAATCTAGTAATTAAAATTAAACTCTATTAATTTCAGATTTACATAATATGTATAAAAATAATTATTATTATATTTTATCTTTGAAGTGCTGAGAGGTAAAGAGGTTTCTCAATCACTATGCTGCTATTTAAATATGTAAAATAGAAAAATGATCGGACCCTAACATTGTCAAAACTCGAAAATCAGCAATTTTTCTGAAGAAAAAAAAATTAATCGAAACCAATGTGAAATCAATAATAGTAGCTTCATTTTAAGAAACAAAGGTAAACTCTCCATATTTGTCACGGATGAGAATACAATTTAAACAGATATATTCATTATCCATACAAAAATTATATAATTTTCCGCTATAATTAGAAAATTTGTCTTTAGAAATTTTTGTATGAAGCTCATAATTATTAAAATTATCAGAAACATAGTATAAAAGATGTTTCGGTTGTCTCATCCTAGAAATAGAAGAGCCAATAGACAAAAAATTAAAAGAAAGTTAAATTAAATGGTTATCTCAACGGAATAAAACAAAAATGAGAAAGTATAAGAAACAATAAACATCAACAGAACAAACATAGAAACAAGGGCGCCAACATAAAATATGTAGCTTTCCCTTATATCAAAGGTTTCTTTGAAGAAATAAATAAAGATTTTAACAAAGTAAATATAAAACTAGCCCAACTGTAGAAAAAATTACAAAACGAATACAAAAAATATAGCCTGAACAAAGTAATAAGATATAGGATACACGGGAAATATTACCAAAGAAAAGAGAGAAACAATTAAACGGGGATTCGACCTCTCACCCGAGGTTTATATTGATAGTTTGATGCAAAAAACACCTTATTTTCTTCTTCGAAAAAGAAAGTTTTAAATTTTAAACAGCTTGTCATACGAGAGCAGCTAGAAATTATTAGACAAGGGATGGAAAACACAATACAATGAATTACATGTAAGAGTCCCTACAGTTCAGTATGTCTCTGTGCTCATCTAACCATGTACGCCGTTCACTCTTACTCCTGACAACCCTGATTGATATCTCCTCCACAAAAAGAAAGCGTGCACCGTCATACTTTACATAATATAGAGTCCGCTGTTAAACCTTACAGCATTCTCAAAATGTTTAATATAAGCCAATCCTTACCGTGGTATTGACAGCCACCAGCCGTCACTATTGGCGATCTAAATTTACAAAAGAGGCCTTCAAATGAGTCTATAGTACACAGTGAATGAGCGTTCACCTTATAATAGTCAGATTTAAATGCAAATGATCTGTAAGAAGTATTACGTGATATATCCCGAATGCTACCATATTCTATGAAATTAAATAATTTGTCCCAAAATAACTTTAATTTTAATTACTTTGTATCCGAGTACTGTTGTAGTTCTAAGAATTTTATTAACACTCCCTGTCTCTATAGCTAGTGGGGAAAGAAGTTTTTTCAAATTGAAATTAAGAAAACACTACTTTAGAATGTGCGATTACGAAAGTACAGGGTCAGTACCCGAATTGCCACTTACACGTCGAGTTGTTAATACTCGCCCACGTTGTCGCTCGGATGGCTTTTTATCGAGTGTCGAGGGAGGTGAGAAAATTTGCAGGCGTCCTCTCATAGACAGAAGACAGGTTTAACAAAATAACAAAGTATTTATTATACGGCTAACACTAAAATACAGGAGGCTACACAGAGTTAAATGCACATATCTCTAGGTTATATAGGATAGATGCGATTAACATAAGATTACAAAGTTTATGATTCACAACTGCATAGTCTACTCNCATATTTGTCACGGATGAGAATACAATTTAAACAGATATATTCATTACCCATACAAAAATTATATAATTTTCCGCTATAATTAGAAAATTTGTCTTTAGAAATTTTTGTATGAAGTTCATAATTATTAAAATTATCAGATACATAGTATAACAGATGTTTCGGTTGTCTCATCCTAGCAATAGAAGAGCCAATAGACAAAAAATTAAAAGAAAGTTAAATTAAATGGTTATCTCAACGGAATAAAACAAAAATGAGAAAGTAAAAGAAACAATAAACATCAACAGAACAAACATAAAAACAAGGGCGCCAACATAAAATATGTAGTTTTCCCTTATATCAAAAGTTTCTTTGAAGAAATAAAAAAAGATTTTAACAAAGTAAATATAAAACTAGCCCAACTGTAGGAAAAATTACAAAAAGAATACAAAAAAATATAGCCTGAACAAAGTAATAAGATATAGGATACACGGGAAATATTACCAAAGAAAAGAGAGAAACAATTAAACGGGGAATTCCACCTCTCAGCCGAAGTTTATATTGATAGTTTGATACAAAAAAACACCTTATTTTCTTCTTCGAAAAAGAAAGTTTTAAATTTTAAACAGCTTGTCATACGAGGGCAGCTAGAAATTATTAGACAAGGGATGGAAAACACAATACAATGAATTACATGTTAGAGTTCCTACAGTTCAGTATGTGTCTGTGCTTATTTAACCATGTACGCCGTTCACTCTTACTCCTGACAACCCTGATTGATATCTCTTCCACAAAAAGAAAGCGTGCACCGTCATACTTTACATAATATAGAGTCCGCTGTTAAACCTTACAGCATTCTCAAAATGTTTAATATAAGCCCATCCTTACCGTGGTATTGACAGCCACCAGCCGTTACTTTTGGCAATCTAAATTTACAAAAGCGGCCTTCAAATGAGTCTATAGTACACAGTGAATGACCTTATAATAGTCAGATATAAATGCAAATGATCTGTAAGAAGTATTACGTGATATATCCCGAATGCTACTATATTCTATGAAATTAAATAATTTGTGCCAAAATAACTTTAATTAATTACTTTGTATCCGAGTACTGTTGTAGTTCTAAGAATTTTATTAACACTCCCTGTCTCTATAGCTAGTGGGGAAAGAAGTTTTTCCAAATTAAGATTAAGAAAACACTACTTAAGAACGTGAGATTACGAGGTCACAGGGTCAGTACCCTAAATTCCACTTACACGTCCAGTTGTTAATACTCGCCCACGTTGTCGCTCGGATGGCTTTTTATCGAGTGTCAAGGGAGGTGAGAAAATCTGCAGGCGTCCTCTCATAGACAGAGGACAGGTTTAACAAAATAACAAAGTATTTATTATACGGCTAACATTAAAATACAGGAGGCTACACAGAGTTAAATGCACATATCTCTAGGTTATATAGGATAGATGCGATTAACATAAGATTACAAAGTTTATGATTCACAACTGCTTAGTCTACTCTATGACAGCTATGCCTACTTCCGTCTACACATCCCTTATTAACTAATTTGCTAAAGTTAAAACCAGAAGAGTAAAACTGTAGTAGATTGTTATAGTTGGTTGATACTTGATATCATTACTTTAAAGTAGTTAATATTTTCAAAATAAAAATAGTGTTCGTACAATTTGTCAAATGGATAGGTTGGGTTTCTCCCATATAAAAGATAAAAAGGACTTCCATTTCTAAATGTATGTACTGACAATGCATAGACAATGTGCAAGCAATGCGTAGGGGATCCACTCGTTCCAATCTCGTTGGTCTTTAGACACATAATTAGATAAAATGTCTATTAAGGTTTTATTGAATCTTTCGATGACACCATTACAAGATGATGGGCTGTTGTGAGGAGTCTCTTGATTAGTAGCAGTTTACACACTTCCGTAAACCATTTAGAGTTTAAGTTCGGAACTCTGTCCGTTAGTAATTGAGTCGGCGTTGAGTGACGTAATACGGTGTGAGTGACAAATGCTTTCGCAATTGTCTTGCTGCTGACGTCAGGTAGCGGACGGCTTCCGCATACCGACTGAAGTGATCAACGAAGACTAGGATATACTGTATTTGTTTCCATTAGTAGTAATAGGAAGCGGTCCGACAATGTCCATGGCGGTTTGTTCGAACACGTGAGAAAAAGGAGCAAATAATTGTAATTCAGCTTGTGCTCGTCGTCCTCGTCGTCGGTGCTTAGCACAGCTTTGACAACTTTGACAATAATTTCGAATCTCCTTCATCATTTCCGGCCAATATAATGATTTAGCGATCGTGCTTCTCATTTTTAGTTTTCCCGAATAGATTGTCTAATAGCTAATAGATTGTCATGAAAGGTAAATAGGACATATTCCTTGAGGCTTGAAGGTACGACGATTTGTTTCCACCAATCCTTATGTTTTTTATTTGTTCCTTTATGGCAATTTTCTCCCTTTTCATTAAAGTAAAATTCTTTTAGATTAAGGTTATTATAGGTTCCTAACGGTTTCTCCATCTTTTAAGGCTTGTATAAAATAGCTCCATCGCTCATCACGTTGCTGAGAGTTGGCTAATTGAGTCATAGAGAAAATAGGTTCAACGTCTTTTATTTGTCGGATTGGAATACGACTAAGTGCGTTGGAATTTTTATGACAGTTTCCTGCCGTATGCATGATATCAATATCGAATTCTTGAAGGAAAATGATCCAACGAGATAATCGTTTTGCAAAATTTTCTTTCCGATTCTTTGCATATTCTGAATGAATTTTTTTGTTTAGAAAGATGCTTATTCTTTAAGCTACTGAGTGCTCTAAATAGGGAAAATTTCGTTAATGCCACCCTCTAAGTCGAACGGAAATTAACATTGAATATCAGTTTTCAATATCGATCAGATCATTCAAAACAATCTACTTTAAAATGTTCGTCTAAAATTTTTATGTTCACGAAAGAATTTTCATTTTAAAATTAAATCCATTAAGAAAATCCTTGAGAATAAAATTAGTTAATGGGTAAACATAATTAAAGCTCTAGCAACAAGAATGTTCTCTTTGTCCTTCAAAATAATTGTTTTAATACATAGGTCTAATGTATTTAATTAATCATCGATTTTTCATATATTAAGATAATTCTTTTAAGCATAAAGCCGAACAAGCAGAACCATAAAAGTGTCTTATAATAAACCAGCAATTTCTATATCTCGTGTAAGGTATCGAAACACCAGATATGGAGCATTTTCTTTTCCATGCAATTCAACCTTACATTAAAGTCTTACAGATTTTCGGAATATTCTTAAATTCAAGAAAGGATCTCCTGTGGATTAAAATCTTATTATTTCATACTTACTTCTTCTTAATGTTATTAATCTTATTCATCGTGTCAGAAGATATATCAATTTACTTTATCAAATTTGATAAATTTTCGGAATTTTGTGGGGTTCCTCAATTATGGAACATATTTGGAAGGAACATTCGCTATAACATCAGTCTTATATTACTTTTATCGCCAATATTTTCGATTCTGTACAATGTAAACGCCTCTTTCATCAAAACAATTATAGTGAAAGTCAGTCGAAATGTCAAATGCTCACGTCGAATGATCTCTGGTTTATTAAGATATCAGGATTATATTATGTCTTATTTTACTTTCTTGACTCTATTGGCCTCTGTTGGCGTACCTAGTCTATATATATACGTCAGGAATTATTACGGTTATAATAGACATATTTATAAAGAATGTTTCTGCGTGTTTCATGTTGTTATAGGTTCTGTTCTCCTAAGTAATGTAATCTGTCATGGCTGCGGTTTTCTAAGCATACTCACTTATCTAAGTGTTCGTTTATTAGAAACGTATGTTGAGGATATAACAACTAAAATAAAAAGGCATGTTTTGATAGAAAGCGCAACTGTACTCAAAGAAATTGCGCGCGTTTTCATATTTATAAATGAAGTGGATAAAATTTTCCAAAATTTACACTTGATATTTATAATTGTTATATTACCGGTGATAAGTGTCATCTTCCTGTTTGTGTTAGCTACTCATTTCTTAACATTCGAGCTGTTTATTACGTTTTTTCTTGGTACTTGGTTGGGAATTGTAATACTGATTTACGTTCTCTATCTTACAAGAAGTCCTTCAAAGGTATATTGCATTACTTTATATGTTGAAATTTATTTAATAATCAAATTTTGATAACAAGAATTGTTAAACAATAATATTTAGATCAGAATTTTTTAGTTCCTGAGTCATAAATGATTCAACAGTACATATATAATGTTAACAAATAAATTTCTGTAACCTGTGTTACTAAAAAATTCATCAATTTATAAATATGGTTAACAGGAACAACAAAGTTGGGGTGTGCCTAAGATTAGAGAAGTGAAGTTTCACATGGATTTAATTTTGGACATAGAGGTCGAGTTGAAAATATTTGAAAGAAAGTTTTACGTAAAACCTATATACAAAGTTGTAAACAGAAAGGTTCGAACGAAAAGAATAATTACAAATTTTCCGTTTTTCGAGAACTTCTTAGATAAACATAGTTGTTTTGTGTCATAGAAGTCAACAGAAGAAAAAAACAGGTACAATATTGAGGTATAGAACGAGTACAATAAAAGGGTTAATTAAAAGTATGAAATATGCAAAGAAATGATCCAAAGAAGGAAAACTAGAATCGCCGAGATTTTTAATAATAAGTAAATTAGAAATGTTATCAAATGGGTAACGAAGATAAAAGTTTCTAAAACAGTTTTTTAAAGAGCTCCGAAAATAGACCATTTTAAGGAACGACTAAAGCAACCAAGAACAGAAGTAAGAGCACGTTCATACAAAATACGATTTGAGAATCAGCAATTAGGAATAAAAAAAGCATATATTGCGTCTAGCTGTTCACCTCAATTAGTATAAATATGGCATTGACAAAGGGCATTGTAATATCCTGTTTTCCAAAATGGCACATCATTAGTACACTACATTCCTCATATTGGCAAACAACGAAGAAAGATATTAAGATTTATAAAAGCAAATTAATTCTTCGTGATATTAATGCGAGAGATGGAACAGGATTACCTTCGGCAAATTTAACATATAAAAGAAACTGCAATATAGAAACTCATAGTTTGCATCCGTCCTTCTATATGCAATAAATATCTTTATTTATTTGTTTAATTTTATGTTAATTGCTATTATATATTTACTTAGTTTGTTTGATACTTATTGAAATTTTACTTTATTTCATTAAACGTTTTTGTTTAGTGTAATTTAAATACATATTTTTGAGTTTCGAACATTCCATCGTGAAATGTTTCATTTAAACAACGTTCGGATGCAGTATTACTTCTGATGATGACCTACAAAAATTAGATTGAAAACGTTTGTGATGATAAATGTAAATATATCTCAGCAAGATAGATAAGATTTGTTAAATATTTCTTACTGCTGAGTCTAGTATTCATTGTTCTGTATAAAGTTACTAATTAAATATTTTTTTATGTTATTGTAGAGAAAAAATACTCTAAATGAAAGCTATTTTCTAATAAAATTTTTCTTATTTTTAGGTGCAACGATTTCATTCCTGTATTTTGGACATATATTTTCAGAGAGAGCAATATGATATGAATGTACTATTATTAGTTATGATATTTTGTAATTATATACATGATTAATTGATATAGTTATAAAGGTTTCATACTGTTTTTCAGCCTTTATTATTATTATATCTTATGAGAGCGAAAGTTGGATTCAAAAGTAAAAATTTCTTTTTCTTCTGCAAACACTCAGTTTTAAGTGTAAGTAAATTCTCGTTTACTAGTTTTAAGATGTAGTAAATAAAATTAAAATTTCTAAATATAATAAATTTGAAATAATATTTAAAAACCAATTTTTCAGAATGTCTTTGAATTCGTAACGCAATCTCTTGCTTTTCTTCTAATCAGATCTTCAAGTTTTGTGAAAACGTGCGATAAAAACGGCTAAATATTATCGGATTTAACATTCTAATAAACTTCATTATAAAACTAATAATTTGAGTGATTTTCAACTGTTGCAAATATTGAACTAGAGTTACTTATTTGTAACGATACAAAATTTGAATAGAGATGATCATTTCTATTCATTCGAATGAGAATTTATATTTGTTAATAAAACGCAAAACCTGATAATACGTCTGAATTAACAATACGAAATTCGTAGCAAAACATTGGAATTTGTAATTATAATGGTTATATAAAAGTGGCGAGTATATAAAAACGAAGGACGATTTTACAAGACACGAAAAAAATATAAAATGAACATTCGAAATGAGAGAGAAAAAAATAGCCGATTCATGATTTAAGTCTAGTTTTCTCGTACTTCACTGATATTTAACACTCTCTTTTCTTACCTCTACAATCTACAGCAATAGGGGAGACCGGGGAAACTTCGGCATGCGAGGCAAGTTTGTCAAGCGCTTTTTTTTAAAAACAAATTAAAAAGAGACTTTGGTTATAGGTTAGGCAGTTGAGTTTTATTGGTGGCTTGTTGAGTGTAGTGTTTTTATTGTTCTCCAACAAGCGTAGTTGAATTATCAAGCAAATTTTCATTTTCGTT
>NW_019385774.1:90191-111874 GCF_000671375.1 Centruroides sculpturatus
CAACTTTAATAAAAATAATTAAAATAATTACAACTTTACAAAAAGAGAGAAGTTGCCGATCTTGCCCCTATACCCGGGGCAACTTCGTCAATTTCTCTCTTCTTGTAAAGTTGTAATTATTTTAATTATTTTTATTTCCAAACTGATTTTAACCAGTTCTATAGTAAGGTAACATTCCAATAGACAATATGCAAAGCTTTTTTTTCAGTTTACAGCAGTATTTATTACACAAAATTGAAGTAAAGCTTAACATGCCGATCTTGCCCCGATCTCCCCTATAAGTTATTGTTAGACAAGTAGAAGGAACCACATTCGATTTCGTATTGGAAAGTTGTTCTTGGTCGTTACTTTGGATTAGATAATTGTTTTTCATCTCATTACTCGTTCCTAATTGTTTTCGTAGGAATTAAAATTAGAATCAGGTGTTCTCGATTATCTTCAATTTCGATGTAATAAATTATGTGAATTAAATTATGCACGATATTATGTATGACACGCATGCTAAATTTTCTGTCAATCCAACACTAATATTTTTCCACACACAATATTAAAAGAGTTTATTATATTTTACACCTGATACCTCACCATTTACAAAACATGTATTACTGTACTCTATTGTATTAATATTTTCACGAAATAAAAATTATATTAAGCATATCTTCATATTGTTATCATTAAAAGTCTGCTTGTTTTTCGCGAGAAAGTACGAAGAACTTCTTGAAATTAACTCTAAAATTTTCTAAGGAGAAAAAGTAATAAGAGTTTCATTTTTTAAACTATCCACAGACTTTCGGTTATGTAAATGGAAACAAGAGTTAGCGTATGTTTTCTTTATTCTTGACACGTGCTGTTAATGAACATAAAATATTTGTTACGCGATAAGTATGCAGGAAAGTCTCTCTTATTGGCCATATGGCGAATGTAAAATTTATACGAAATGTAATTAAATTATATTTTCATTATACTTTGTAGTAATTTTATTATTCGTTTTATTAAAATATATTAACAATTATCTTTCGCAAGATTCTCGAGTGGACGATAAAGTTAAAACAGATTTATACATGAAATATACTTTATGTGTAATTGTATATATTTGTTTTGTGCTCACTAAGAACGTTTTTTAAACAAAGAAAATCTTCTAAGGGTTTGGCCAATTCGGTTTAATTCCAACATTACATTGATATGTATTATAAATCATGCTTTTGATAGAGATCGCACAAGATTCCATTTTATATGAATTCCATGTGGTACGAGTCACTTAGATTTTACAAATACGTGAGCCGTACACAGCCCAGCGCACGTATTTGTAAAATTAACAATTGTGAATAACTAACGAGCAATTATTCGTCATGATATCGTCCCAATGCCAAAATGTAATTTTTATCATATTTTTAATTTCTTTCATTTAATATATATGTTCTCCAATTCAAATTAGTAGTGGCTTGTCCCAGGACATCAGACTTTTTCTTTAACAACAGAGTCGTGCCGGTCATCTAGCTAACATTTTTCGGGGAAAAACATTAAAATTCAAATAACACGACTTCTCGTTTGTATCGGAAAATCTTTTATAGTTAATCGAGGCCTACTACCCCTAGATATTTATTTCGGATCTTTAATTTCATTTAACTAACTCCGTTTTCGAGATTAAGGGAAGACAACAAACAGACAGTTGACGGACGACAGTGGAAATTTATATGCCCAAAAATTTGGCATATCGTTTTACTGTTTATTACATAACGGGTTATAATTATTGATATGTATATGTCTGAACGCAAGTTTCAAAAGTGTGTAATCACAAGCAAAACCAAGAAGCTAGCGGAACGAGTGCTAAACACAAACTGATGTAGCATGCGCCCACTCGAGACTTTCCCTCTACTCGTCATCTGTTATACAAAACGTCGTTTGTTAACCGAGTCACTTTTTCACAATTTGTTTTGCTCGTTGTGCGAACTACTCGTTATGAGAAGTGCTCGTTATGCAAAGTTTCACTATACATCGTAATGAAAAGTGCTATTGTACATCCAGGATACAGAAAAATTTATTTTTAAAAATAGATAAACAAAATAATTTTAGTTTGATCACAAATTTAAATTAATAAATAATTGTTTCTATATATTATGTCTCTGTCTTAGCTATTGTTATACAGTATTACCGAAAGAACAAACTTTTCCTTACTGCTCGGGGATGGTATACAAAACAAAAAAACTATCCAACAATGGTAAAAATCATCATGGTTAACGTACAAAGTTCCATGTTTTTAATTACACTTTATGTAATTTATCTGAAAATAAGAAACACCCAATTTCATATTCACGACGGAAATATAAGACAAGAAACAGCAGATAAAATATCTCGGTCATAAAGTTAGTTTTCCAACGTTTATGCTGGTATTTCTATATTTATAAACATAAGTGCACCAATACTGGTAATTAAGAAACGTTATCCGGTTATGAAAAAAGACAGTGAAGCATTATTTGCCAGTATATGCTGCCAGCTAAATCACGAAAACCAATAAAAATATTATTGGAGTAGCCCAAGACATAGCCAAAGATTGCAGCGCCACAGCAATAACGAAAATTTAAATTCGCCTACCAGAAAGCTTTCGGTTAATTGACGTTTCGGTTGATCGGCATTCGGATAATCGATATTCTACTGTATTATGATTTTCTTGTATATATCAATTTTATTGTTTAGGAGAAGTAAAACAAATTTGTTATCGATTATGTATAGCTTCTTGCATTTAAATATTCGTTTAATATGATATATATACTATTGTAAGGTGAAGGGTCATTCACTGTGTTCTGTAGACACATTTAAAGGTCGCTTCTGTAAATTTAGATTGCCAAAAGTAACGGATGGTGGTCGTCAATGGCTCACATTAAACATTTTGAGAATCCCGTAAGATTTAACAGTATTATGTAGAGTATGACGGTGCATGCTTTCTTTTTGTGGGGGTGATGTCAATCAGAATTGTCAAGAGTCAGAGTGAACGGCATACTTGGTTGCATGGGCACAGAGACATACTAAACTGTGGGAACTCTTACATGTAATTCATTGTATTGTGTTTTCCATCCTTTGTCTAATAATTTGTAGCTGCCCTCGTATGACAAGCTGTTTAAAATGTAAAACTTTCTCTCGAAGAAGAAGAAAAGGCGGTGTTTTTTGTATCAATATAAACTCCGGGTGAGAGGTCGAATTCCCCCGTTTAACTGTTTCATTCTTTTCTTTGGTAATATTTTCTGCGTACCCTATATCTTATTACTTTGTTCAGGCTTTATTTTTTGTATTATTTTTGTAATTTCACGTAGGTTGGAGCTAGTTTTATATTTACTTTGTTAAAATCTTTATTTATTTCTTCAAAGAAACCTTTGATATAAGGGGAAGCTACATATTTTATGTTGGCGCCCTTGTTTCTATGTTTGTTCTGTTGATGTTTGTTGTTTCTTTTACTTTCTCATTTTTGTATTATTCTATTGGGGTAACCATTTAATTTAAATTTCTTTTAATTCTTTTATATACTTATTCCTATTCTGCGTTGTACTTGTTCTATGTATAATTTTTTATATTCCGTACTAAATGTGTTTTCTTTTATATGTTGTGGAGTATCTGAATTATAATGTATAACTTTTTGGATTTCGCTCGGCTTTTTATAACGTTTAAATTTCAACTTATCTTTTTTTCGTTTTATTACTACATTCAGATAGTTTATTTCGCTGTTGGTTTCGTTTTCTATTTAAGTTTTCTTTGATCATATAATTTAACTAGCTGTCACCTGGGACTTCGCCCGCGGGGGTTTTGCAAGCAAACTCCATTTATATTCAGTATTTCCACAACCATAGTAATTGTTATATAACACATACCGCTGAGAATAATGAGAATTGCTGAGACTCAAACGAAAACTGTTTTCAATTTGATCAATTTTCTGGAACGTTTACAGTCGTTCTATAATCGAACCAATATGCAATAACAAATTCGAATTTAAATGGTTCTTCGGAAAAATTGCTGATTTTCGAGTTTTTCCAATGATAGGGTCCGATCATTTTTTTATTTTACATATTTAAATAGCAGCAGACTGATTTCTGAGAAACCTCTTTACCTCTCAGCACTTCAAATTTCAAGATGAAACAAGATAAAATATAATAATAATCATTTTTATATATATTATGTAAATCTGAAATTAATAGAGTTTAATTTTAAATAGTAGATTACATATTATAGACAATTCATTAGATACATTTATACAGGATAACACAAAATAAAATACACAAAAATAATATTTTGATAAACACCATAAAATATTTATATCTTTCCACGACTTAAATCTCGTCAAATACTTTATCTTGTTCAGTGAAAGAACACATTTCCATGTTTCATACGATTGCAAACTATAGTACTAAAAATTCTCTCAGGGTCTATTATTAGTCTGCTGTTAAAGAATATAAATCTCTCGATCCGAAATTAATATTCGAAATTATGTTTATGAAAGTGTGTACGCTCATTAGCATACAGTCAAAATTCATAATTACTGGATCGTTTTTGTGCTTGCAGAGACATAAAGGATAGACAAGTTATTCATGTACGCATGAACACAACAATAACCTGTTCGTCCTATACAGAAGAAATGAAAGTTTTCTAGTTGCTTCGGTACCCTCAAACATTATAAGAGAGTCTTACAATACATAATTATCTGTTTCGTTTTTGTCAACAATGGCGATAATCTAAAGAGTCGATTGCCGGGAGTTCGCTTAACAATGGATAACTTGAAATTCCACCATTCCGAAACAACTAGGTCATGTCTATCTGAACAAAGTTTTACCGCAAAATTCTCCATAGATGAATCACAGAGAAGAAGCCCTAAACTTAAAACAACAGAAGAACAGAGCAACGGAGCAATGATAGTTGGACATTGGCCCAACTATTGATCCTACAATCAACAATACGAAAAGAGAAATTTGATTTCTTTCTTTTGAAGAGGGTATGAAAAAAACGGTACAAAAAGCATGTAACAACATGCCTCGTATAATTTCATATCAACGAAATTATTCATTTATTCACAAAAATAAGCAGTTTGGCCATCTAATGTGTAGCGTNTCTATTATTAGTCTGCTGTTAAAGAATATAAATCTCTCGATCCGAAATTAATATTCGAAATTATGTTTATGAAAATGTGTACGCTCATTAGCATACAGTCAAAATTCATAATTACTGGATCGTTTTTGTGCTTGCAGAGACATAAAGGATAGACAAGTTATTCATGTACGCATGAACACAACAATAACCTGTTCGTCCTATACAGAAGAAATGAAAGTTTTCTAGTTGCTTCGGTACCCTCAAACATTATAAGAGAGTCTTACAATACATAATTATCTGTTTCGTTTTTGTCAACAATGGCGATAATCTAAAGAGTCGATTGCCGGGAGTTCGCTTAACAATGGATAACTTGAAATTCCACCATTCCGAAACAACTAGGTCATGTCTATCTGAACAAAGTTTTACCGCAAAATTCTCCATAGATGAATCACAGAGAAGAAGCCCTAAACTTAAAACAACAGAAGAACAGAGCAACGGAGCAATGATAGTTGGACATTGGCCCAACTATTGATCCTACAATCAACAATACGAAAAGAGAAATTTGATTTCTTTCTTTTGAAGAGGGTATGAAAAAAACGGTACAAAAAGCATGTAACAACATGCCTCGTATAATTTCATATCAACGAAATTATTCATTTATTCACAAAAATAAGCAGTTTGGCCATCTAATGTGTAGCGTATTCTTTATATTATATATAAAACAACGTTTATTACGGTTTATTAATTTATTATGAATTCGTTTTGTATATTTGTATACATCGTAGTATTAAAACGTATATGGAAAGAAACGTGCGATGCCACAGAAACCAAAACAATTGACTTAAAAAATAAGAAATCATAACATTGAAACCACGATAATAGTTTCTAGATTTATTAAAACGTTCACTTTAATGAGAAACACGTCGCTTCTGTTTTGCATAATGTTGTGTGTTTCGTCTATTGTTACACAACGTTCGCGAATCTGTGTACATCTAATTTCAAATCTTCCAATCGTGAAATATTCGTGAGAATCAATTGCAAAGACCTTGTTTTTGAACTGAAGACATTTTTCCGCGAAAATTGTAGCATAGTAATGCAGCTGCAACTCATTAAAGACTTTAATACATTACCAGAGCACGCAAATATGTGTTTTAGCTTTAATGGGTACATAAATAATTTGTATCGATTAAGAATACTTAAGAAAATATCCACTAGCTTATCGAAAATATGTTAGGAATGCATAATAAAATACTGGAAGACACACCATTAACTTTTGGTCCATTAAGCTACCAGAAATGGAAATTTCTAAAATTTCTAAGTAATGTTATAGCTTCTTAGGTGAGTAGATAACATGAGATTAAAAATTGTAAATATTTTGCCTACATCACATCCTCTATGAGTAATAACATGACTCATTCGAAAGTTAGAGAAATATTTTAAAACTGGCGAGGAGAAGAATTCTCTTCAAGTAGAAATTTGCTTAAATTTTCCACAACAGCAAGTACAGTACGATATAATTGTAATACCAGAACTTATTCTAGAATAATTTCTAAAAAATATTAATCAAGAGCGATTAATGGTATTTAAATGTAATTGAAAATAATTATA
This sequence comes from Centruroides sculpturatus, assembly GCF_000671375.1. NCBI lineage: Eukaryota > Metazoa > Arthropoda > Arachnida > Scorpiones > Buthidae > Centruroides > Centruroides sculpturatus. Next base: position 96,870 of record NW_019385774.1, read on the forward strand.
ATATTGGAATTAATTTGGTTATTTTGTAGTAGACCTATATATATATTTATAATAGAAATTTAATAATTTGTATGATTTTACGTTGTTTAAAATTACAGAATATTACATTATAATTTATTATAGAAATCGCGGGTATTAAATAACGATTAAAACTGTGTAAACTACGTACAATAATCGACTATTATGCAATTGATAAGAATGCGAAATCGCGTTTGTATAAAAGATTCTTTGAAATATCTTTTGAATCTTATTGAAAAATTCGATCGCGTATTAATTACATGCGACCACCAACCAATAGTCATAAACCAAAATAACAAGAAGTCTCTTTCGTACAAACTATTATTCTTATGTATCTCCGTTTCTCTATTTTTTGGCTTTGTCTTGGCTATAGCTATATTGCCAAAAGAACAAACGCTTCCTTATTGTTCGGGAATTCTATACAAATCTACAAACCATCCGACCATGTTTAAAATCTTCGTGGTTAACATTGAAACGTTTACTGTTTCCATTTCGTATTGTCTAGCACAGTGTTTTTCAACCTGTGGGTCGCGACCCCCAGGGGGGTCGCGAAGCCTTACACGGGGGGTCGCGGGTAAAAGAAAAAGACAAGTGTTTGTAGGTCCTACACTACATTAAAAAAACTACAATTTCAGCGAGAAGGTTGACCTGTTTATTTTACAGTACAATTGGTTTTTTGATCGAGTGGATACGGCCCACCCCAGAAAATGATAGCCGAAAAAGTGTTGAGCTGACTTGCAAAAAGAAATAAAAAATAGAAAAGTAGAAGCTGAAAATTCTGATCCTAAAAAAAGGTCAACAGCTCCCTGAGCCCAATGTTATAATTAAAGAAAGTGTTTAATACTTTACGTGTGTTAAGTTATTGTCGATTCTTCTGAAACTCTAATTTTAATCAACAATAATTTGTCTGAACAGAAAGAAAATTAAATACATACTTTTTAAAATCATTGATATAGTTTTAATATGGCCCTAGGGGGTCGCCAGAATTTTTTAACTTGTAAAGGGGTCGCGTATTCAAAAAGGTTGAAAAACACTGATCTAGCATATTTAAAAATGAAAAATACACAATTTTATTGTTGCGATGAGAATTTAAGTCAGGAAACATCAGACAAAGTTTTTTCAGTACAAAGATATTTGACGACGACATACGTTAGCATTACTGTATTGCTAAATATATTAATCCCAATACAGTCGACCCCCCTATAAGATAGAGATACGTTCCATTCTCTAGGAATCCGCTTTCTTACGAATCCTTCCAATCACAACCCGACACGTGTCAAGTTTACGGACTACGGCTGTTTGAAAGATTTTCTTCCATAAAATTAATCGATTCTAGACTAATCCGACTCAACATTTCCAAAATACGTATATATTTTTTGGGAATAATCCGTATAAACTACGCTATAAACAAAAAATTGTAGGATTACTTACCGAGTGTCACCATTCGACATTGCCATTGCTCAACATTGTTTTCGTCGCGGAACAGCTCAGCAAAGAGCGGCCGATTTCTAACAACTTATTTTTCTGTGAAAACTTCGTAGAACTTCGGAGACATCATTAATATAAATAATTTTAATCGCCGTTGAATAAGAAATGTTTCTTTCACAAGAAATGTATAAAATTACAGTACTGTATTAGACTTACGGTACCTAATTTACATACTGACAGACGATAGTTAGCGTAAAAATCTCCGTAGCGTGGCGCCACGCTAGACGGCGGAAATTATATATTTAATTATAACAAAGTTACAATAAGTTAATATATAATTATATATACAGTGCCTAATTTATATATAATTAATATATAATTATATGTACAGTACCTAATTTATATATAATTTATATAATACTGTCCAGACGATAGAAATCTCTCCGTAGCGTGGCGCTACGGACGGCGGGAAAGTAGTTCGGCTTCCCGATGACGTTTGAGGTGTTTATAGGGAACTTTTACTATTTTTTACGGATACCGGTAGCAATTTTTTCGTAGTTTTATAGGAATCGTAACTATAGGGACCGTAATTATAGGGGGGTCGACTGTAAACATGATTAGGACGCGTTACCCGGTTATGAAAGAACATAGTAAGTCATTAATTGCGAGTATATGTATAGGTTTTGCTTCGTTAAGTATAACGTGCCTGACAGTGTTTTTAGCTTTTATTCCGATAAGGATAACACTCTTCACGATTATATATTATAAATTGAAAGCATTATTTCAGGAGATACATTTCATTCGGTCGCGACATTTACAATACATTCATATCATAAGAAGTATACAAGAAGAATACCATAAAATTGCGCTTGAAGTGGAAAGAATAAATGACATCGGAGAATTATTACTTCTATCTCTTATGTTTTTGTTATTAGTTACATAGCTAGTAGTGTTGTAATCATTATGCACATGTCTATGGAAGCAGGAAAACTTGTGATATACTTATGTCTGGGGATATCACTTCTCGGTTTGACAACACTTTGCGTAACTGCTTCAATAATATGTACATCGGTAAGTAGTTTCGAAGGTTTTCAGTGTTACGAATTATAAATCTTATTTTAAAAAGAAATATTAAAGTTTATTATAGATTTTTTAAAGTTAAAATTAAACAAAATAACAAATTTAATCGTAAAATTGTCATTAGTCTAGGAAATGTCTGGGAGAAACGCGCTACTTTGACTCTCTTAATTTACCATTCATCGATAAAATGCGGGTAAGTATTTAACAATTGAACAGGGAACTTTAGTTGACGCTGTTATTAAATGTAGATAATACCCGATACACGAAACATTGTTATTATTATTTACAGCTTCTGTGCTTTCTTAAGAGATTGGGATGCAGACAACTGGGAGTAGAAGTTTTGGATTTCATAATAACTAAGCAATTTGCTTTCAAGGTAAAATATTTTTCTGTTATTATCATTCGAAAAGGATAAAAGAAATGAAGATTGCTAAACATATTCGAATTTCTAATTTCAGGTAACGAAAGCAACTTTTACTTTCTTCGAAAGTCTAAAGGCTATAAACGGTTTCGAACAGACCAAAGTATGCCTTTCCTCCAATGGCACTCATAAGTTGAATTTAATGATACAAAATCTGACTTAATTAAAAATTTAACTTTTCAATAAGTATTTCATACATAAACTCTCGAATAAAACTATAGTAACATAACTGTGCCATATCCTGCCTATCCTAATTATTGTTCGCTCCCGTGGACAATGCGACGAACAAAAAAATCTGCTACGTTCGCAAGCGCCGATTCTTCTCTTCTTGTCCAGCATCAAACGTTGCTCTGTGAAAGTGTGATCAATAAAAAGGTATATTCCTGTTTCCTTACATCCATTGAAGGCATTTCCCGTAGTCGCTAATCTCTGGTACCGCCTGTACCATAGAAGTACGTTCGCAAGTTCGTCCACAGACGATATTAGGAAACGTGGGACGGGTGGAGTTCGGAACGACCGTTCCATAGTCTTTGACGATTGATATTGTCAGTCTGCTAAATACGTCAGTGTTATACGTCGTGGGATGCTGCGTTTTAACTTCTTTCACTTCAGACCATCAAGGGGGATCCATGATGTGACGGTATGCGTTTTCTTTCGTAACCCGTCGTGCTGTTCGATTACGATGTGTTCTACGAAACATATCGCTATATTCGGTGTTGTTACGATACCGACGTTACTCGTTACGAGCGAACGTAACTCTTTATGTCCTACTTCTCTGCGAGGGAGGTTTTCACCTTATACTACCGCTTTGTCCTCAAAAGTCCTAGGCGGTATTAAGTACATGGACGAAAGTGTTACAATTACTTTATTTATCTTGGAATATTTTTATGGGATTTTACTATTCTGCAAGTTCGCATCGACACATTTTTCCAGTTTGTGTATTGTCTGTAGCTTCATATAAGGTGTTTTTCGTGAATAATCAACGTAATACAAACGCCTTTAGGTTATTTTCTACGAGAAAACACAAAACTGATTTATATACCGCGTATTTAAAATATAAGTATAAACAATTTGCAATGTCATAATAATTATTTCGTTGTACATTTCATAACTGTACACAAATCACACATTTCGTACTAGTAATAAAATATTTTATGTATAAAGGCGATAAGTAAAACAGATTTTACTTCTCTGTCTCTCTAGCACTAGAGTCAACTGCATATAAAAGGGCAAAGATCACTTTTAGCTTCGCTTTTGTATACGTTTGACATGATATAACCATGCTCTAGCTTTGATTCGCGTTTGGTACCCTTACTGAGTGCCCGAGTCATCAGTCAACATAGTCCCAGTTCCTGATCAACTGATGTCCACGTATGCTCGACTCCAACACCTCATATATATGTTAACATCAGGTAGCAACGTGTCTTGTAAAACTCTCTCAATTTAATTTCTTTTGTTATTACGGTTGAAATTCTCTTTGATTGTATCGAATAACGACTCACTTGTTGATCTCATTTATACTTAAGAAACGCTTTATGTATAAATTTTAGTAATAATTATGTTTATTAAATACATATATTGTTATATTATAAACTGTCGTTAGTAATGACTTATTGCCTAACTCCAACGTCAACCTCACGTAATCCGTTGAGTAAACCCTACTAAGTTCCGGTTAAAAACAATCATTTAAATTTTCGTCCACTTGGAAGTTAAAATAGACTTTAACACGTCTTAGGATCATGACATGAAAGAAAAAAATCTGCCGGATCTTTTCCAAAATCATCATTGACTTTACCGTCCTGATCGTGGACGGGATAGACCGGAACTTCCCGAACTCACACTAGCAATATATCGAGTAAAAATATATTGTTAAAAAAAAAGTTGGCATTTATCAGATAATCAACGTTTTCTGTACAATAGGCATTCTCCATATTTCATAAGAATAATATAATTCCCATTTAAATTAAAGTATATGCCATTAGAATCCGCGAAACTTAAAGAAAAACCGCTGTTTTCAGACTGATTAACATAGAAAGATCATTAATTTGAAAAGCTCGATTAAAAATATATATTTTTCAATATAAAATTAGCAATACAATTTCAAAAATTTTAACGATAATTATATGTTAATGCAAGAATTTTGGTAGTAAAGTTAAATCCATTAAGAAAGACCCTAAGAATAAAATTTACTAATGGGTAAACATAATTGATATTGCAGCAACAAGAAAGTTCTCTTTGTTCTTCAAGCTAATTGTGTTAATATACAGGCTTAATTTATTACATGAATATTTAATAGTCTTCGATTGTTCATATTTTAAGAGAATTCATTTCAGTATAAAGCAGAACCAGCACAAATATAATAAGCCTTACGATATATCCAAGCATAATCGAATCTCGTGTTAGGTAGCGAAACACTCGATATGGAACATTCTCTTTTCCATGCAGTTCAACCTTACATTAACGTTTTACAGATTTTCGGAATATTCTTAAATTCAAGAAATGATCGCTTGTGGATTAAAATCTTATTCTTTCATACTTATTTCTTCTTAATGTGTTTAATCTTATTCGTCGTGTCAGAAGATGTATCAATTTACTTTATCAAATTTGATAAATTTTCCGAATTTTGTGGCGTTCCTCAGTTTTGGAACATGTTTGGAAGGAACATTCGCTATGACATTAGTCTTATATCACTTTTTTCGCCAATATTTTCGATTCTGTACAATGTAAACGCCTCTTTCATCAAAACAATTATAGTGAAAATCAGTCGAGATATACAATGCTCACGTCGAATGATCTCTGGTTTATTAAGATATCAGGATTATATTATGTCTTATTTTACTTTCGTGACTGTATTGGCTTCCGTTGGTCTACCTAGTCTGTATATATTTGGCAGGAATTATTATGGTTATAATAGACACATTTATAGAGAATGTTTCTGCGTGTTTCATATTGTTATGGGTTCATTCATTCACAGTAATGTATTCTGTCATGGTTGCGGTTTTCTATGCATACTCACTTACCTAAGTGTTCGATTATTGGAAACGTATGTTGAAGATATAACAACAAAAATAAAAAGACGTGTTTCGATAGAAAGCGCAACTGTACTCAATGAAATTGCGCGCGTTTTCTTATTTATAAAAGAAGTCGATAAAATTTTTCAAAATGTACACATGATATTTACAATTGTTATATTACCTGTGGGAAGTGTAATCTTCCTGTTTGTGTTAATTACTCATTCCTTAACTTTCGAGCTGTTTATTATGATTTTTATTGGTTCTTGGTTGGGAATTGTTATACTGATATACGTTTTCTATCTTACAAGAATTCCTTCGAAAGTATGTTGCATTTTGCGTATCAATTTCTTAAATGTTTAAATTTATTTAATAATTAACAGTTGAGCTCGGCGTTGGTCGGGGAAAAAATAAAGACGGAAAATGTTAAAATTTTTAGATTATTTCGTACTTCTAACGCCTTTATTATATTATATTATAGTATTTGACTTATATTTATAAAGATTATATTACATAAGGTTTTATCATACTCAATCTAATTTATTTTTAAAATTTTTTAAATTGTGTCCATTGGTGGAATAAAGAAGTTTTAATTGTGTTTGATTGGTCACTCGGTGTGATAAACCTTTATCCGAGATAAACTTCGCAGTTATATAAATCAAATAGTATACTATAAACGAACATTAAAACGAAAACCATATAAAGACTTTGACCATTTCAACCTACGATTGTCACGTTTATTGCGATACTTAGCATTAAAGAGAATTGAATTAAAAAGAAATGTTAAGCAATAATATTTATATATAACAATTCTTTATATAATTATTTCAGTTCTTGAGCCATAAATCATTAAATAGTACAATGTTTTAATTAATTAACCTGCCTTAAAAATCGATATCGTGTTATTAGATAAATACAATGGAATTTAGTAAAATGAAACCGGTTCACTCGAATTTGTCGAACTGTTCAATTGAGTGCGGTTTGGTATTAGTGTCTTCATGAAATCTTTGAAATTTTAATTTAAATGAAATAGTTAACGTTTATCTAAAGAATAAGCTAATTAAGAACTTTACGAAACTACAAATGACTAAATATGAACATCATCATAACGCATAACTTCGAACAGCGGATGGTGGTTTCCAGTGTGATGGCTTCCAGATAGCGTGTGTAACCCAGATTTTGTATCTACCGTTCGAAGCTATTTTTTCTCGAACATTTTTATTTGTTTAATTTGATTCCAGATTAACTGAAGTAATATATAAATGGATTTTTTATAACAATTTAAAAACACGATTATATTTCAATTCCACGTGAAAATATTAACGTTAGAGAAAAATTCTTCAAAAATATCTTGATTCTTTCCTCCGACCTGATTCAACCGAACCAGGTTTTATTGTATTCTTAGCTTTCTTCCTTTTTTATATAGAAAACAATAATCATAATTGTTCCCTAATGAAATATTTCTTTTTCTTAGGTGGAAGAATTTTACTCCTGTATCCTGGATATTTATTTTCGGACAGATCGGCATGACATGAATGTATTCAGTATTATTAATAATTATGATTTTTAAATTATGTATTTAATTAATGTATTTATGAAAGCCTTTTTTTTTTGTTTTTTCAGCCTTTAATATTATTTTATCTTATGAAGGCAAACATTGGATTCAAGAGTAAAAATTTCTTCTTCTTCTGTAAACACTCAGTTTTAAATGTAAGCAAATTCACATTTTTTATTTTTTAACATGTAGTAAATATAATTAAAATACTATAAACTCGAAAGTTTGCTTTATTGCAGTTCATTAAGTATCAAAGTGCTTTTCGCTGTCTCTTAGTGATATCTTACTTTGAGTTGCCAACTCCAATAAAGCATTAATTTTTAAATTTATGACTATAATAAATTTGACTAAATATTTTAAAACTTCTTTTCCAGTATGTCATTGAATTCACCACGCAATCCATTGCGTTTTTCGTAATGAAAAACTCTCATTCTGTGGAAAATTGCGATGAAAATGGCGAAATATTCTTGGATTTAACATTTTAATAAACTTTATTATGAAACGAATATTTTCGGTGTTTATATTTAACTTTTGTATATAATCTGCATAGTTAATTGGTGTATAACGACGTGAATGCAACTAGTAAGTATTGTTCGTATTCATGAAAAAGAGATTTTTGATACAGGAATAATATATAATTCCTGATAATACGATCAATTTAACCATATGGCGTTATAAAAACCTTCAAACTTGTAATCAAAATGAATTTTGTAAAGTTGCCATTATGTAAACTTGAAGACGGTTACAAAAGATTACAATGAAACAAATTTGGCATTGGAAATCAGCAGAGAAAAAGAGCAGATTCATAATTTAGGTCTACATTTCTACGATTTTCAAACATATTTAACATTTCCTTTACTTATCCCTAGAGCCTTCAGCAGTATAATACACTTCTAAGCAAGTAGAAGGATCCAGAATCGATATCCAATAACAAATTTTGTATTAGGAAATTTTTCTTGATTATTACTTTGCATTAGAGAATTTTACCCATCTCATTATTCGTTCTAATTTGATTCCTATAATAATTAATATTTAATGCTGGTGTACTCTGTTAAATTTAATTTTAATGTTATAAATTATGTAAATAATTATAAACAATATTATGTATGATTAATGATAATTCTTCTGTCACCCCAAAACTAATAATTTCCCACCTATAATTTTTCAACGTTTATTATATTTTACACGTGATCCTACATAGTTTACGTGACACATATCACTGTACTTTAGTGTTTTTGTGTATAATAAAAATATAATTCCGTTTATATAACATTAACTTAATATTAATTTTTATATTGTTATCATTAAAGGCCTGTTTGTCTTTTGTCCGAAAGTACGAAGGCCTTCTTATAAGAGTTCTTCAAAATATTGCAAGGTCGCTGACTGGGAGCGATGTCAAGAGAGTCAAGCTTTCGTGTGTGGGCGATCGGGACTAAGACGGTCTCTACGGTTACAATAAACTTTATTTAATACGAGAAGAACTTACAAGACTTCCGCGGTCTTCGAAGTTCTAAATTAGCTGGAGTATTTAGGTTTGCCTCTACTTACCGAGATAGTCCCAAATAAAGGAGTGTCCCTGGTTGGCGAATGACAGTTCCCTCGCCGTCTTGGCGACTCTTGGACGATTCGTTCCGAGTACAGAAGACAGAGATGAAAATGTGTATTAGACACAGTACAATTGGTCAGACACTTGGAACATCCGAGAGAATAAGTCGTCCCATCTTTGAATTCCCGAGTTCTTATTGATTTCTAACATTGATCGCCCATTCCGATTGGTCGCTTTTCCTCGTTTTCGTTTTTTAAGAGGTTAACTTGGCGAGATAACTCGTCAAGTTTACATAGCGTTACGAAAAACTCGGAAGTTAAGGCCACATTTGACAAAATGTTTTTTTTTCAATTTTTGGTATGTTTTTTAGGTCCACAAATTTTTGCAAAAATTTTTACCCGTGCGAAAAAANTTTTAAGAGGTTAACTTGGCGAGATAACTCGTCAAGTTTACATAGCGTTACGAAAAACTCGGAAGTTAAGGCCACATTTGACAAAATGTTTTTTTTTTCAATTTTTGGTATGTTTTTTAGGTCCACAAATTTTTGCAAAAATTTTTACCCGTTCGAAAAAATTTTATCGCGATTTTAATTAGCCTTTGATAAGGCTCGATTAAGGCTTAATTGTTTTTTAATGGGAGATTTTTATCAAATTTAATTAATCGTTCTAAAGTTGTAGTGCACGGATTTAACTTCGGTAAAGTTATTTAAAGCTCGCCCTCCAATAGTTTTTAAATTTTTTAAATTAATATATTTTATTTTATATAAATTTAATTAATTAGGGGGGTCGGAAATAGCAATAAAATTTTTAATTTTTTAAAAATATTTAAAAATACAGGCCTACTTAGTTAGTATTCACCCTACTTTAAACCCTTGTCCTCCCGAGACGTCTATGAGAATGCCCCGGGAAATCCGACTCCAGCTGTTCTCAAGGTCATTTAGCTGTGTAAACAATGACTCATCGGTGTTAAATTTCGCAGAAAGGCAAAACAAAGAAACTTAAACTTCAAAGCCTTTTCTTAAAAATTAACACACTTTTGTTTTTTTCCAGTTTTAAGTATTTTTAATGCTTAATTACATTGTAATTAAAAACAGGTGGTCGTTAAGGAGTTAATTTTAAAATTCGCCAAAATCAAATTATCACTACATTCATATGAAAAAAAATCATGTACATTTAATAATATCTTTAGTATTAAATACGATATTTTTCAATACATTTTATTAGAAAAATTTATAAGAAAAAAAATAATATATATCGTAACTTACATTTAAAGTTGATAATTCATAACTTTTTGTGAAAATTAACATTGTTTAGTTATCTAGTTTTTTGCTGGCAATGAGCCAGAAAGACATAGAATATTGTTCTATATCGTAACTTACATTTAAAGTTGATAATTCATAACATTTTGTGAAAATTAACATTGGTTAGTTACCTAGTTTCTTGCTGGCAATGAGCCAGAAAGACATAGAATATTGTTCTATACACCCCAATGTATGCTTTATTGATGTACGTTTATTCGTTGTGAAATTATCGCACATTATATCAAACATTTGTTTGAAATCAAAACTCTATTACGCTATCAACTAATGTAATTAATTAGTATACTTTATTCACTTTATTTCGAACAGGTATATAAATTTTTGTAATAACATATGATTTAACAGTAGTAATACATGTAACATTTGCTAATATTTTACATTTAAATAAAAAATAAAAAATATATAAAATGTCAGAACTGAAGATCATAACTTGAATATTTATAACACGTTGAATTATTACAGCTAAATAAATTTAATATAGCATAAATGAACTTATTATAGTAATATTACTGCATGAATAAGCTAAAATCAATTTCTATCACGAAAATAAGTAGTTCATCATGGATAGGAGAAGTAAAAGTAATCGCAAAACTTTGTCAAAATTAATATTGTTTAACAATCAATAAAAAACTTCGATTCACGAACAATACTAATTTTGACAGTAATGTCAAAAAAGTCGATAAGCTTATCCAAATAGCTTAATGTTTCTTATGTTGTATTTAACGTAAACAGTATGGCGGTGGCAAAGGGTTAACATATTTTTTCGTACATAATCGGTTATCCGAAAAATAAGTTATCCGAACAACCCCAGTCCCCAATTGATTCGGATAAACGACGCTCTACTGTACCTCTATAAACACGGTTTAATAACATACATGGTTCAACGTTTATCTGTTCCATTGATTGGTCGTTCCTGGAGTCTCCAATTGGAAACCCGAGGAACGATCAAGTAGAAACGGATTGGCAACCTTCGTGGCCTTTATCTACATCATATACTTCAAAAACAATTTTACAAAGAATGCCATCTTTCCATTGAAAGTTATTTTACAAATGTTATATCCAATTTCGCTTCTGACACTCGTACTTTTTTCGGGATTTATCCCAAAATTTTCTCGAAAAATACGTAACAAAATACAATACAGTCGACCCCCCTATAACGCGGTAGATACGTTTCACTTTAGAAGAATTTCACGTTGTAGAAATCCTTAAATACATGAGCCAATCACAGCCCGGCACGTGTGCAGTTTACTGACTATGGCTATCTTCAAAACACATAATTTTTTAAGAATAATCCATATAAACTATGCTATAAACAAAACAATTGTAGGATTACTTACCGAGCGTGCACTGTTCGACGACGCCATTGCTTAACCTTGTTTTCGTCGCGGAGCGGCGCACCAAACGCCTGGCGCGTTTTCTGATAAGTTATTTTTTTGCTAAAAATTCGTTGAACTTTGGAGACATCATTAATAGAAATAATTATTATGGCCGTTGAATAAAAAATGTTTTTTTTTCACAAGAAATGTATAAAATTACAGTACAGTATTAGACTTACGGTACCTAATTTATATACTGTACAGACGATAATAAACTCAACTTACTCGCCTAAACTCTCCTTAGCGTATAAGTAGTTCGGCTGCTCGTCCACTATTGGTCCAGATTCGACCAATCCTGTCGCGACAAGAGTCGGCGACGACATTTTACGGCATTTTACGAGTCTCTTTTAGTTTCTTTATACGAATACGGTCGCAATTTTTTCGCCGAGATATACGAATCAGCATTATATAAACCCGTTTTATAGGGGGTCGACTATATATACCTGCTGACATAATATGATACCTACAGTCAGGAGCGGATCTAGGTTTTTCGGGGCTAAGGCTTATTGAACTCCAATGGAGCCCCATTTTTTGTTAATACAAATAATAATATTAATAATGATAATTTATAGTAAATATTTTTACCATACGATAACTGCTTATTGTTAATGGAAAAGTATTAAAAATTTATCATATTAATTCAATTTCTGTGTGCCCTTGACACTCGTGGGTCCAGGGCCAAAGCCCTAATAGTCCCTATGTAGATCCACTTCTCCCTACAGCAATCTTAAAGCAGGATTTTCTCATGTTTTATGTAAAGCTAAATATTTTACTCTTTCATTTAGTAATTTTAACAATCATTTCAGTTTTTCGTTTCTAGAAGGCGAAGAGGCAATCGATAAGCAAAGCTTACTAATTTTAGTCTTGATTATGTATCTGCCATTTTTTTTTTCTTTTTTTCTAAACTGCATCCTATTCAACATTGTGGTATTGGATGTCACTCTACTTGAACACTTTATACATTCCTACAAAATTTTGAAAATAAAAAAGCTACATATGTTATCTATATCTAACTTCGTATAGTGATTTTATTGTCAAAGACAACTCCCAACAATCTTTTAAGATCATATACAAAACATAGCAAAATATCTTTAATATATTTAATTTTGTATCGCATTTTAACTGACGATAAGAGGAATGTTTTATTTTAAATTTAGTCCAAGTGGTATTACGTTATAGGAGTGATCGATGCACCAGAAATAAAGCGAAAACTTAATCAAATGGCTAATCGTAGCCTGTGGCTAGAAGCATGGCTGTACACAGCGGCGGCCTTATTCATTGCGAGGCTCTGGGCGGCAGATCTTTGCGATACCCTTGTCCTTTGTGCAAAGTATGCGAATTGAAATAGTAGGCACTTATTAATATTAATATATACTGTACTATAAATTAAATTTATTTTATTGTTATAACTAATAGCCAAGGATAAAATAAAAAGTTTTAAATATCAACTTTTTTCTACTTGGTTGTTGCGCGAGGCCCCTCCAAAAGCGAGGCCCCGGGCGATTGCCCTGCTCGCCACCCCCTAAGGCCGCCACTGGCTGTACATCACTAAAAGCGCAGTAAAGAAGTGTGGTCTTTACCTTATACACAGAAACATTGAACCAATGGAGAATGTTAATGATTCGTTTCACACACCGTTCCTAAGGGAATTAAGAAGTGTTACATTCACTTCTGAAAGAACAAAGTCACTTCTCTAATGATTAATAAGAATTGTGTAGATGACATGAAACATAAACTTTCTATCTTTTTACAGCTTTACGAAAATATAAAATATTCACTAAAAATCTGTTTTAAAAGTATAAAAATGTTCCCTATCAAAACTCACACCAGACTTTTGACATCAGAAGTAAGTCGGACGGTTTTGGAGATAGTAAAGTCAGATGTTTATTTGGTTAAGTTATCCCAACGCAACACTTGGGCGATCTATCTACAGAGGAGATGCTTCCCAAGGGTATTTTTAAGGGTAAATGGCCACTATTCAGGCGTTACAGACGTGCAGAAAACCCGGAAAACTCCACGCGGCCAGTCCGTCCTGGCGACGCACGAACCCACATCCAAACTACCAGTATTCGGGAAACGGAACCGCTTGGCCACTGGTGGGTCTGTGAAGTGAGATTCCGCACTCAAATTATCAATTTAGAACGAACTAAACTATTTTTTCTACGAAAAAAGTGCTTCCTTTCACAAAGATAAATTACTCTTGATTTTAAAAAATTATCTAAATTAATTTCAAAAAAATATTATTTTAACGAATTTGTTAAAATATCTCCCTTATCTCCGAATTATCACATAACAGACAAAAATTAACATAAACAATTAAATTATTTTTGAATTATAAATTATTTATAAATGTAAATTTCATTGTTCTCTTAGCATATAATGATTAAACTTTGATTACGGTTTCAAAATAACTGCTGACATTTCCTTTTTCAACAAAGCAGAAACATCAGTAAGTATATTAAAGAAAAAAGATATGCCTATTGTAAAACGGTCTGTTGACATTTCAGTTTTCTTGTCAGTAATACACAGAAGCAGAATCATAGTAGCGTAAATTACTCAATAATATTTATATTTTTTGAATCTAAAAATTAGGAGCCTATCCTCAAATATATATTCCAAATGTAATCTTCCTTTCTAGACTTTCTTATATCATTGTTTTCTTGTGTTTTTAAGACATTTTTCATCGATAAGTATCTAAAAATTAAGTATGTTTCAACCGTGATTGTATTGTTATGAAATCTTTTATGTATGTCACTAAATATACATATTACACATTAAATATACATCTTGTACAAATAAATAAATAACAAAATAATATCTAGATCATTAATTTTTATTCAATTTAAGTAATACTACAGTACAAATATTAAAAATAGTTACATTGAGAACTTTTTGAACGTTTATACGTGACATTGAGTTACTATACTTGCAGTTTAATTGTAATATAGAAACAATTACAGTATTGTCAATCGATGTACGTAGTCGATTTATGGAGATATCCACTTTTCATTTCTCACCATTGTCACAGTGATCAAGAAAACACGAGTGTGTACTGTTAAAAGAAAAATTAAAGTATTAAAATATTTATCACAAATTATCTGTAAATTTAATAAAAATAATGAAACTTACTCTAAAAATTCTGTTACGCCTTTCTTAGCGCAATAAGAATAATGATTTTTTCCAGGTAGCAATTTGGGTGAGCAATTTTTAGCTTCCGAATCGTGACCAATATTGATTCTACAATATCATTTA
>NW_019385774.1:112798-130531 GCF_000671375.1 Centruroides sculpturatus
GGAAAAAATTTTGTAAATTGATTTTTTGTTTTTAAATTTTGTGTAGAATTTACACTGAAGAGGGGCTCATACAAGCCTGAAATGCATATGTAATTTACAATAAAGGAATACTTAACCTCAGAGCTGAAAGAAAGTCTACCGTTTGTTAACCATTCGGATTGAAGAGACATATACTAAATCTAAGAATTGAAGAAGTTTGATTACATAACAAATCAACTTTTTAAAGCTTACCATACGAATTATCTTATTTAGATATGGTCTTATTTCTTCTTCGGTAAAATATGTAGAAATGAAACTATCAGTCACTATCACACATTCAATCACCGGACACGGTGGTGTAGAATCTATTTCAAAATCCTCTGCATCTGCTACATCTTCTACGGTTCTCTTCTCCGTCAGAGATGATTCTACCAAAGTAAATTAAATACAGTAGAGCGTCGATTATCCGAATCAGTTCGGAACTGGGGTTGTTCGGATAACCGATTATGTGCGAAAAAATAGTTTAATTTTAACTTATCCTATGTTAAAATTTATCTCCGTTGCGTGTCGCTTTGCGTTGAATTTTCGTCGATGTTAAGCCTAACAAAGACTATTGTATTGTTAAAAATTGATTCTATGAAAGTAAATTAAATACAGTAGAGCGTCGATTATCCGAATCAATTGGGGACTGGGGTTGTTCGGATAACCGATTATGTGCGAAAAATAGTTTAATTTTAACTTCCTATGTTAAAATTTATCTCCGTTGCGTGTCGCTTCGCGTTGAATTTTCGTCGATGTTAAGCCTAACAAAGACTATTGTATTGTTAAAAATTAATTTTTATTGTGTACAAACAAAATAAATATATTGAAAAATATAAAAACAATAAAAAATTATACTTCAGATGTTAATTTAGTATCAAAAACGTGAAATATTTGAGTAGCCCAAGACATAATCAAAGATTGAAGCGCCACAGCACTGGCGAAAATTTAAATTTGCCGACTGGAATNCTTTTTTTTCGGATGACTGATGTTTATTAATATCGCCTTTTTCGCCTAAATTTAAAATCATATAGGAATTTAAAAAAGATAAACAAAGCAAATGACAAACAGTTTACACCAAGTAAACATAAAATTGTTATTCTAGAAAGATATTTTGAAAGTTTATTTTATTGCAAATCAACAAAAATAAAAATTGAAAATAAATTTTTACGTTCAAATCAATTAATTTCTGCTTAGAAATTTCTTGATTTTAACGATATAAATGAACAGATATTTATTAGCGTATACTCAGAAGATTACTTTATCTTGATTGTTACAATTTAATAAAAAGTCTAAGTAGAATGTTTTTTAATATTCAGTTTATAGATTAACTTCAAAAATGTAAATAATCAAATGTCTATTTATATCTTTATAACAACGATAAAAAATAAAGGGAAATCAATGGATAATTTTAACCAATTAAAAATTATTGCCACAGTTGTTACCCTTTCGTTACAAGTTTTTTCTTATAAATGAGCATTGTTTGCATTTATCTAGCGGTGAAGATCGATTTATTTGCTGTATCTGTATTCAGCAATGTCGATAAATAATGTAATAGGCAGTTTGTAAATATAAAATATAGCATTGTTTAATTAATTAATGACCAAAACCTGAAATGTACTCAAAATCAAGTCGTAAGTATGCATTAAACACTAGTACATTAGCCTTTAGATTAGAGTTGTGACAACTTTTTATAAGATTATTTTAAATTAGCAATTGATTTCAATTTTATTTTTGAGTATCTTATTTTATTATAAAAATGTTGTCGTAATTTCTGTTTTGATGCTTTTTTCATTGTAATGGAACCGGATTAGGAATTATTACAAAAGATACAAAAATAAAAAAATAAATTGTTATTCATTTGCAGAAAATCGTCAAACGCTCTAATTGTCTCCAGCAGAAAACGAATGCAAAGTTAAATGTCGTTCCACCGTATAACATTTTAATTTTGTTATTTAAACATCCCGTAAAATTACTATTAATTGTATGTGTTTATATTCATTGCGAACACGTTATTAAACAGTTAATATAATTATATAATAAAACTTACTTATACAATTTATATTTATACGCAGTTCTAACTTTCGATAATATAACTTTCGACAATCGATAAATCTCTTAAACAATAGTTGAAAACTTATTCTTATAGCTTATTGTTTATGCAACAATAAAAAACGTGCTTACGTAATCGAAGATNCATTTTTTTACGCACTACTAACTTTCGATAATATAACCTTTAACAATCGATAAATTTCTTCAACAATAGTTGAAAACTTATTCTTATAACTTATTGTTTATGCAACAATGAAAAACGTGCTTACGTAATCGAAGCTCGTGCTAAGCATTACGCTTGTCAATCAGTCTTATTTTTGGAGATTTTTTGTGGATAACTATAAAGAATGACATGTGCGATTATAAGTAAGGATATTTGTTTGTTTGTTTGCTAGAACGGCCTAGAAGTATACACTTTTAGGCCGTTCCTCCAATTGTTAAGAAACTCGGTTCGGTACTTACTTTGAAATATTTCTAACGTACATGATGTCGTACATTTCATTGAATTTCTATAAATCGATTAATTTTTATTTTCGTTTCTTTTTCGTTTGCTTATTTATGGCAACGCAACACTTGGGTGATCTGCCTAGGGGGTTCTTTCTGTGAGGTCTTTTAAGGGAAACTGGCTTCTATTTAGATGTTAGAGAAATGAAGAAAACTCAGAAAATTCCACGTGACCAGCCTGTCAGAGCGCAGCTCGATTCCAGGACCAAACTCCCAGTGTTGTTGGACTAGTTTACTTAATGGAACAATATCTGCTCTGCTACTTATTGAAAAGTAACAGAGGAGAGTCCGGTGATGAAAATGGTTTCCTATCGTTGAACAGACAATGCATTTTATGCCCAGTTCTCGAAGTGGAAAACGTCTGGTGAATGCAGATCGGAATTTCCGAAGTTTCTTTCGGCGAAGGTCTATAAATTTCGGACGATATATCGGCACAGGACGCAAATGGATTCTTGCGGGAAACACCTTAGCGAGAAGCATGGCCTAGCGAGAGAAAATGACAAAGAAGGTAGTGTTCTTGTGGCCTCGATTTAAAAGGATAATAAATTTAACACAAATTCTAACAAATAATCATATATAATTTAATTCAAAGAACAAAACAACCGAGTCTTAATCGAAATAGTATTCTTTATCGAGATATCTTAATCGAGGAATAAGCCTATTTTGTACACCAGTTCTTTCTACATCCAAGAAAATAGCTCTAATCCAAAATCTTCGTTCGAATCTTCGACAAAATCAAGCTAAATAAAGCAAACCGTACAAAACAAAATTTGCAAGCATGTGGATAGTAACGGTGTCGAAATCGTTCGCCATCTTGAATACTAAACGCATGCGCCGAAATGTATGCGGATTGCCGCTTGTGTGGTTGTGGTGCCGCGCGACGAAGATGCGTTTGCGACACCGCTTTTCCTTGTCGCGCCGCATGTGTGCATCCTCCTTAAAAGCGCAGTAAAGAAGTGATCTTTACCTTGTATATAGAATCAGTGGACTAATGGCAATTGTCTACGATTCGTTTAACACACTGTTTCTAAAGAACTACGAAGTGTTACTTTTACTTCTGAAGGTAGGAATTCACTTTTCTAATGAATCATAAGAATTGTGTAGATGACATGAAACATAAACTTTCTATTTTTCTGCGGTTTTAGGAAAATACGAAATATTCACTAAAAATCAGTTTTAAAGTATAAAAACGTTCTCTATCAAACCAGACACCAGACTTTTGACATGAGGAGGAAGTCGGACGGTCTTGGGGATAGTGAAGTCAGATGTTTGTTTGTTTAGTTAACTTATGGCAACGCAACACTTGGCCGATCTGTCTAGAGGGGATGCTTCCGGGAGGTATTTTTAAGAGTAACTGAACCCTATTCAGGCGTTACAGACGTGGAGAAATCCCGGAAAATTCCACGCGGCCAGTCCGTCCTGACGATGCGTGAACCCACATCCAAACTCCCAGTGTTAAGAAAACGGAACCGCTTGGCCTCTGGTAGACCAGCGAAATGAGATTCCGCGCTCGAATTATCAATTTAGAACGAACTAAACTGTTTTTTCCAAGAAAGAAAGTGCTTCCTTTTACAAAAATAAATTAAACTTGAATAAAAAAATCATTATTTGAAATTAATTTACGTATCATTTTAACAACTTCGTTAAAACATCTCCCCCTTATCTCCAGATTATCACATAAAAGATAAAAATGAACATAAACAATTAAGTTAATTTTGAATTATAAATTATTTATAAATGTAGATTTCATTGTTCTCTTAGCATATAATGATTCAACTTTGATGATTGTATGATTAAGGTTTCAAAATAACTGCTGACGTTTCTTCTTTTAACAAAGCAGAAACATCGATGAAAATATCAAAGAAACATTCCTATATAAGAAATGGAATATAATATAATAATGGAATAATATAAGAAATGGAATAGGAATATAAGAAATATTCTTATTATAACGCGGTCTGTTAACATTTCAGTTTTCTTCTCGATAATACACAGATGCAAAATCATAGTAGCGTAAATTATTCAATAATATTTATATCCTTTGAATCTAAAAATTAGGAGTGCATTGACAAATAAGTATTCAAAACGTAATCTTCCTTTTTAGATTTTCTTATATCATTGTTTTTTTTGTGTTTTTTAAGATACCTTTCATCGCTAAGTGCCTAAATATCACGTATTTTTAAACCGTGCTTGTATTGTTATTAAATTCTTTATGTATGTGACTAAATATGCGTATTATACATTATACTAATAAATAAATAACAAAATAATATTTATATTCTTTAGATCTAAACATTAAAAGCGCATTGACAAATAAGTATTCAAAACGTAATCTTCCTTTTTAGACTTTCTTCTATCATTGTTTTTTTTGTGTTTTTTAAGATACCTTTCATCGCTAAGTGCCTAAATATCACGTATTTTTAAACCGTGCTTGTATTGTTATTAAATTCTTTATGTATGTGACTAAATATGCGTATTATACATTATACTAATAAATAAATAACAAAATAATATCTAGGTCATTTATTTTAATTAAATTTAAATAATATTACAGAACAGATATTAAAAATAGTTACATTGAGAACTTTTTGAATGTTTATACGTGATACTAAGTTACTATAGTTGTAGTTTAATTTTAATATAGGAACAATTATTGTCAATCGATGAATGCAGTCGATTTATGGAGATATCCACTCCTCATTTCTGAACATTGTCACAGTGATCAAGAAAACACGAGTGTGTACTGTTAAAAGCAAAATTGAACTATTAAAATATTCAATCACAAATTATATGTAAATTTAATAAAAGAAATTAAACTTACTCTAAAAATTCTGTTACGCCTTTCTTAGCGCAATAAGAATAATGATTTTTACCAGGAAGCAAGGTGGGTGAGCAATTTTTAGCTTCCGAATCGTGACCAATATTGATTCTACAATATCATTTACCTATTTAAAAATGTCATTTGGATTTAAAACTATTTAAAAAAATTACTTACAAGTGTCCAATTTCGTGAATAAAGGTATCAACCGCATAGTCCGTAAAGATGCTATGTTCTGCGATAGCAAATTTGTTCCACGAATTACAAGCAGTTCCTTCGAAAGCCAAACCTGCAAAGAAATTTTTAATGCTCATAACATTAAAAATCCTGTTGAAATAAAAACGTAACTTGAAATTCTAGATTTGTTACCGGAGATGTGATGTGGATCTTCTCCTGGCTTTGGGAGAGATAAAATTAGACTACGTCTGGAAGAAAAATAATTTTTTTATATTTTACTATAAGTAAAAAAAACAAATCGATTAAGTATAAAACAAATATCAACGATATTTGAAATGTAATCGTGTCAATTAGCATTAACATTCGATAATTATGAATTAAATAATAGTTTTCGTTCTTTTGGTTCTACCGTTAAAGCGTAATACAAATCTATTGTCATACTTCATTCTTACCCAGTTAGAAGAACAATAATATCGGCTCTTGATACAACAGGACTGTCTTCAATCTCAATCATTTTAGAAAGGACACTACCAGCGATGATATCGGGCGAATAGAGACTTTCTTTAATGTAATTCGGTTCGGTTTCGCTCTGAAATTAAAATATACATAAAGAAAAAACGAAATATAAATGATATTTTTCGCTATCATTTAACTTACTGTATATTAGATACGTCCAATCAAACGAAGTGTTAGATTGAGTTCTAATTCATCGAGATATCTTTCCTGTGACTGAAACACAAGAAAATTAATATAATAAAGAATTGTAGAAGTTTGATTACATAATAAATCAACTTTTTAAAGCTTACCATACGAATTATCTTATTTAGATATGGTCTTATTTCTTCTTCGCTAAAATATGTAGACATGAAACTATCGGTCACTATCACACATTCAATCACCGGACACGGTGATGTAGAATCTATTTCAAAATCCTCTGCATCTGCTACATCATCTACGGTTCTCTTCTCTGTCACAGATGATTCTACCAAAGTAAATTAAATACAGTAGAGCGTCGATTATCCGAATCAATTGGGGACTGGGGTTGTTCGGATAACCGATTATGTACGAAAAAATTGTTTAATTTTAACCTATCCTATGTTGAAATTTCTTTCCGTTGCGTGTCGCTTCGCGTTGAATTTTCGTCGATATTAAGCCTAACAAAGACTATTTTATCGTTAAAAATTATTTTTATATTTTGTACAAACAAAATAAATATATTGAAAAATATAAAAACAATGAAAAATTATACTTCAGATGTTAATTTAGTATCAAAAACGTAAAATATTTGAGTAGCCCAAGACATAGCCAAAGATTGAAGCGCCACAGCACTGGCGAAAATTTAAATTTGCCGACTGGAATTCTTTCGGATAATTGACGTTTCGAATGATTGACTTTCGGATAATCGACGCTCTACTGTATTACTACTTTTATATCCGTTTCTCTTATAGTCAATCCGAGTAAATGTATAAAATACACTTACTTTTCGATTGCTTGAGTCCGAAACTTTTTTCATAAGTATCCACTATAATAATGGAGAAAACCATTGCAAATGTAATTAAACAATTCATTTTTGGATTTGAAATGTCGTCTTAATTACATCGAAATTTAAGTATTAATAATAATTTATTATCGATAAAGGATATCGAATCTTAACTTAATTTTAATTGAATTTTCTGTCATGGAATTTATATCGATTAAAATAAATTACTTCCTTTCTTTATAATTTGGGTCGATGATTACATTTAATTTCGTAAACACTATAA
The DNA here is from genome assembly GCF_000671375.1 of Centruroides sculpturatus. NCBI lineage: Eukaryota > Metazoa > Arthropoda > Arachnida > Scorpiones > Buthidae > Centruroides > Centruroides sculpturatus. The sequence goes on from NW_019385774.1 coordinate 120,131, forward strand.
ACAGAATATTCGATAGCATTTATAATTTAATAAATATTAAATATTGGTAAATTTCTACTTAAGATATACCATTCTCATAGTGTAATATATTTTTAATTATTTATATTTTATTCTGCGGGGAGAAGCATACAAAAAATCATACAAGATTATACAACATATCTATATACATAACCCATTGAACGGGTATCCATCTGTCCGCGTAACGGTATGCTAAAAACGTGCACTAGAGGCGCCCTCGCGATGATTTTAAATTAACAATAAATTATTTTTATTTGTAATAGGAATTTATTATTGATATGAATTCATTATTTATACCACGGAATAATATAAGTAATTATTATATGCGTTGCCTTACTTTATTATATGCCTCGATTAACCTTGCGCCGCACGTTCACGACATCCCGTGACTCGGTGAACGTCGGGCATTGACTCACGGGAAAAATACATTTAAAATCGAGGTTTACAAGCGAAGGTAAATAAACAAATTAAACAAAGTTTTAAAGTATTTATAGAGTGTTTAATAGGTAGAAATATAGATCCGTATGACGCGATTGGGAAGGTAAGATTTACCCTCCGAATGAAGGGGTGGCGACCCCCCCTCTGTGCGAACAATAAATGTTTAATGAACCATCCCCGTACGCGCAACCCTTCCCGAGATATAGCCCTCCGAAAATTATTCTACGGGTCACGTGACCTGTTTGCCACAATTTACCCTGCCAATGAGCGGGTCGGCGACCCCTGGAGTGCGCGCGAGCGCGCGTTAATTTTTTTCGCGCGGTAGGCTTATTGACCACCGTGTCACTTGACCGGAAATGACGTAGGCGAATTTTCAGGGGCTTATATCTCGCGAAGGGTCGCTCATAGGTGTATGGTTTTTTTGACTTTATTGTTCGCACAGGGGAATACAGTTTGGGGTTGACAACCCTTCATTCGGAGGGTAAATTTTACCATTGGGACATTAACGGAGCTGTAAAGCATACTGATAGGAACAAAAAAGTCAAAGGAACCGTGCCTCATGGAAATTTGTAAAGAACACCCACTAAGGGGATTCCCGGGCTACTAGTTTATTAATATAAAACCAATATATACAGCAACTTTACCTAAAATTCAATAGAATGAATTTAGGTTTTGTTTTACAAAAACCTAAAAGTGGGAAAACTATCCAAAAACAAACACTGGGAGTTCGGTCGTGGGCTCGGACAGGCTGGCCACGTGGAGTTTTCCGGGTTTTCTCCATGTCTATAATGCCTAAATAAATGCTAGTTTTCCTTAAAAAGACCTCCTAGAAGGCATCCCCTAGGCAGATCGCCCAAGTGTTGCGTTGCCATAACTTAACAAACTATTTATCTTTGGACGGCCGGATGGCCAAGAGGTAAAGTTGGCAGCTTACCGCTCTGGAAGATGAATCGATAAAAATCTCCCGGAGTTTTTCGGATGTGGGCCGTTTGGATATGTCGGGCCCTGCTGTGGGTTTCACCGAATTATAAGAGGCTTGCTAAGAGAGGCCTTCTCAGTGCCCACAGGACAGAAAGAGTACTAAAGAAAATTCAGCTTCGAAATATAATAATCGAAATTATTCAACTTTAGTAAATAAACTCCATTAACATTTTTTTTAAAAATTTCAAAGTTAATCCCATTCCTCGTACAATTTACAAACTTCGTTCAGGGCAACACTATCCGTTTCAAAACAAAACGCAAACAAATCTTGCTAAGACATTTTTCTACCGGGTTTAAAGTTCTAAAAACCCAATTAACGCATTTGTTCAGGATCATACGAAACAATGGAACCGGTAAACATTTCACACACAGTAAATATCCAGGAGTGCATCTTGGGAGCCCATACAATCTCTTAACATAAGTAGGTAATACTATATCCAAAATCTCCCTCCTGAAACCCTAACAACTCAGAGGCATAGAGAAGAGAGGAGTCTACAATTGCATTATATTTCTTTAACTGCTTCCTTAAATTACGCAATTTCGCAAAGTTACACATTTGTACAATTTTATCCGCCTTCATCTCAGCATTAATTCTACGAGTCCTGAGACGAGTATTAAAATTAGCATTGCTTTTAAAGGTCACACCTAAATACTTCTATTGTGAAACACCCGATATGGGGACATCACTAAAACACCATTTATCAAACTTAGAACCATTGCCACCATTTCGAAAAACAACAATTTTAGATTTTGTAAGATTCGATTGTAGAGTGTAATCCATTATATTTATCCAAAAGGTCGATCGGCACCCGTAACGACATCTTTGATACAGCCACAATTACCACATCATCCGCATACGCTATTATTGCATTCGGCCCATATTGATAATGATGGTGTCAATATTACATTGACTCCATCAACATTAATGACTTCTACTTTGTAATTATTAATACAGTTCAATAAATCATTTAAATATAAAGTAGAAAGAATGGGGCTCAAAATATATCCCTGTCTAACACCCTTGTTTGAAAAGAAAAGAGGATTTGCTGTTCTCAGCCTATTTAATACTAACATACGAGCCATAATATAACTCTACAAGCAAGTTAACAAATTTAAATCTTAATCCAAAATTTAACAATTTCTTTCATAATAAATTCCTGTTAATGGTATCAAATTCTGATGCTAAATCTACAAAAAAAATGCATATACCTTACGCCGTTTCATTCTTAATATCTTAATCGCATACAGAATGAAAATTTTTTCAACAGTCGAATAACCTGCACGAAAACCAGTCTAATTCTTTCACATAATATCTGTCATATTCAACCAACTTATTAACCTATAACACAGCACAACAACGAAATGCCTCTATAACTTTTAGGCACCAACTTCGAACCACTCTTATGTACCGGAACCAATAAAGAACTCTTTCATTCTTCTGGGATAGCACCTGTCCTCAACGCCTTATTTACTTTAGAAATAAGGAAATTTATCGATGTGTGACATCTTCAACTTCCTCTGATTCAGAGGAAAAGAGGAGGGTTCCTTCCAAAATGAAGAAGAAGAATTGACGTCACAAAAATCTATGCCAAAACTATATAGAATGTCCGCTAGGCTACAAGCAAGTTACAACTTTGTTTGGGCGTACCGCGCAAGCGATTTGCAGTCATGTCGTCCGAAAACTGTGTCAAATAAACTTGGGCTACCAAACCAAGTAAGGGTTCGGCTAAACAGTTAGTCTAGAAAGAGAAGTAAGAGAAGACAAAGAGGAAGACAAGTATAAGAATTGATACTTTAAACATCGAAACATTAATTGGGAAGTGTTGAAAGTTAGTTGATCTTATGCAAAGAAAGAGAGTGAAGATTCATTTTCATCTTGCAAGCACAAAAATAAAGCTAAAATAACTTGGTGAATGGTTAAAACTGTTTGTCAGTGGAGCGAATGAGGGAGAAAATTCAATTTTTCCCACTAGTAATAAAGTGAAAAACAGCAAGTCATTTCCAGATTCAATACCTATTTCTCAAAACAAAAAGTGTACATAATTTAATACGAAAATAACAAATAAATATTGAAATTATACAGGAAAATACAAAAAAACAATAAATAATATACGCAAATTCCGTATAACAAAGTAAAAATTACATTCCTTTGTCTCATTCCAACGACTTTGCCAACCTAAACGTGAACAGCCACATCCCCACAACGTCAAAATCATATCTTTCTCTTATGTCTTGGTTGACTGGTGGATGATCTGTAATAAAACATTTTTTTCTTGTGGAAAAATTCGATTAATTCTAATACTCAGAAATTAAAAAACTTACAAGTTATAACGTTACGTTCTACAGCATCAATCGATTTTACCACTCAGCAAGAGAGAAAATTCTTCCTGTTAATCTATATCTATATATATATATATAAATGGACATGTATGTCCCTATATTTCACTTTTCCGCCAAAAGTACACATCACACGTGAATGGTGTTTGTATGTGGTAGTAGCCCCAAGTCTCCATTTGTGCATAGGGGNTTTCCCACTAGTAATAAAGTGAAATACAGTAAGTCATTTCCAGATTCAATACCTATTTCTCAAAACAAAAAGTGTAGATAATTTAATACGAAAATAACAAATAAATATTGAAATTATACAGGAAAATACAAAAAACAATAAATAATATACGCAAATTCCGTATAACAAAGTAAAAATTACATCTGTTTGTCTCATTCCAACGACTTTGCCAACCTAAACGTGAACTGCCACATCCCCACAACGTCAAAATCATATCTTTCTCTTATGGCTTGGTTGACTGGTGGATGATCTGTAATAAAACATTTTTTTCTTGTGGAAAAATTCGATTAATTCTAATACTCAGAAATTAATATACACAAGAAAAAGTCTGCGCAAATCACGCAATTCGGCAAAACTTTTAATATTAAATTTCGTGGCAACGCAACAATAAAACTCTGTACTAACAAATTGTCAGAGTTTTATTGTTGCGAGCGGTCGTTTATTGTTGATTCGAACGGTTGGTTTTTCAGTTCGTGCGATTGAAAATTATTCATTTCAAGTGTTTCTTTGCATTTTTCTTCATTGCTGCAGTTTTATCCGTAAGTTTAGACTACGATCTTCCTATATTTACGAATTTTTGAACATTGTTAAGCCGAATATTACAATTAGTGTCCACGATTTTCCGATGTATCTCTACTTGCATAACAATTGACTGAAACGACGAACGGAGTCTTTCAACTTATTTTCATTCTTTGTTAAGCCCAAATTTAATAAAATTGTTAAAGCAAAATATAAATACTATAATCTGTAGAAACTGATTTCTCTAATTATATGTCAGACATTAAAATTCGTTGGAAAGATAAAATTAGTGCATTTAACAGAGATTTTATTATAATATTGATTTGGTACAATTTTCTATAATTAATACGATCACTTTTAAAATTATTTTTCCATTAGGAATCTTACAATTTACATGAAATTAAATTAACAAAACGAATGTTCCTTTAACGAATACAAATTGCATTTTCGTAATAGTCGTTTCTTCCTTTTGCAGAATGGATAATTTCAAGGAATTAAAGAAGTGGCACACCTCGGCCGATGATAAGCGGGAGGAAAGCGCCTCGTCGTTTTCCGCTTCGGTTCGAGTGATTCGGGTGCTTCCACAAGACGTCGAGGAGAGCGGAGAGTGCCAGTCGCCTACACCCGGCAACAAACGGGTGGTTGTCTTTACTCCCGACGATTGCGCCTCGACTGTGGTCGACTACCTGGGACAACGATACCCGGAAGTTGCAGAATGGACGGTGGAATGTCGATCACGCGAGATGGGACTCGACCGACAAGAGTCCAAAGTGATCGTGGAAACACTTATCAAGCAGAAAAAGCCTTGGTGGAAATGGCTTTTCTTCTGCTGCCTAAAACCTTTTCTCTGCCGAGGTCACTTCCACCCGTGTCCACTTTTCACCCAATATGATTCTGCCACCCGAATATGAATTTGTCACCCGAAAATACGTTTCACCCGGCTACGACTTAATTCACTGGACTCGACATTATATTCCGGATTGGGTTTTTTTGTTTTATATTAACGGACAAACATTTCTACACTACGATTAGATTACAGTCCACAGAACAACGGCAGTTTGATGGTCGGCAAAGTGACAACCAGAACATAAAGCAGTGTTTTTACCAGCTTAAAGTCTCTGTTAATCTATACTAATATTATAAAGAGGTAATGTTTGTATGTAAGTAAGTTTGGATGCAGCAGGTAATCTCCAAAACTAATCTCATCCGATTTCAAAAATTTTTTCACCAATATTTAGAATGGAACTTCAGGGTGGACATAGGCTGTATATTATTCCGTTAAACATGGGGGATGGACAGTTCTTTACGGTAAGCCTTACGGGGAAGGCTTACTGTGAAGAACTTCACTTCTATTATACTATTTTAGATGCGGTTTTTTGCATTTTTGATTGCATTTTAATAGGGTACGTCAACAGAATGTACACTAAGAAGGGATTTTTCGATATTCCCCCCGGGGGGAGAGGGACAGGATTAAGGCTTACTGTGAAGAACTTCACTTCTATTATACTATTTTAGATGCGGGTTTTTGCACTTTTGATTGCGTTCTAATAGGGTACGTCAAGAGAATGTACACTAAGAAAAAATTTTTCGAAAAATTTTCCCCCACGGGGGAAGTGTTATACATTTATAACAGATACATTTTGAGCCACAACAATGCGTGGCTAGGTCTGCTAGTCGTCTATAAATGGACGAGTCAACTTATATTGTACGGACATTCACACTGTATTTAAACTGTCATTGTAGTCAGTATACGTCCGAACCAGAATTATAATTATTTCAACAATTGATTAAATTTATAAATCGAACTGTCTTAAGTGTATATGAAGTTTTATATTTAATACAACTTAATACAAAATTTAATAATTGTTTAAAGTTTCGATATTTATCAAAATAAATATTAAAATTGCACATTTTTCGATTCATTAAAACGTTTTTACTTTTTATCAATATGTATTTCCATCTACATTAAGAACATTCTATATCCTTGGTAGAAATACACTATCAGTGACGAAAAAATTTACGTCATTTGCGTAACCCATAAATTTAACTTTTTCCCGCATTCCAAGAATGTATATTGAATTAATTTTACTTTTTCCACCAATTCTTTTGAAAAGAACATTGATATAAATGGCGAAGAGTGTCATTGAGAATGGACACCCCTGTCTTACATCTTTCTCACCGGCAAATGTTATCAATATCTACGTAGTTCGTTAAGCACGCATTTACAAAAACATACATTAGATTTATTAGAGACAATGGAGCAATTACAAACATTTAAATCGAAAACAAAACAGGAACTAACGCAAGAACTGAAATAACTACGGAAATCGAAAAACAAAGCACACCAATAAGACAAAACCCAAGAAACTATCGATTACATTATTTTGCAATAAATTATCTGGCTTTTTCCGAAGCATATTTTTCAATCACGTCAATGAAATTTGTTTGTCTATTTATGTGAGACTCGCAGGGGGCCACTGAGCTGATCCCTAATGACCACTTAATCCGCAACAGGTTGGTAAAACCCAATCTCGCGGTCGTTGGATGACTTAGGAAGGCAAATCGAGTGGGGAGGTCGTCGGTAATTCGGCAGGTGTCCTTTAGAGACAGGAGACAGGTTTAAACAATATCACAAAACATTTATTTAAATAATTAAGCTAGGTTACATGAGGCAATAACAATATATAGGTTAAATGCGGTTAAATAGATTCAATAAGTTGACTATAAAAAAAGCTGCTCTTAACAACTCTAACGGCTATCCTGAGAGAGAGTTCACAAAGCTCTAAAATACAAATACCTCTATGAGGATATGACTAATATGCATTCGTTGAATGGGCCGTAGGACTCGTAATCGGCGCAGGAAACGTAGTTGGCGATAATTATGGAAGTTCGAAGTTGTGGTGTGTCTTACGGCGATGTCCTTTCGGTCGCTATGTCCGGTGTATGGAGACAAGATGCACACATTAATAAGTATAACTTCCTTTGGTCGCCCGTAGCTTCCGGGGGGCTGGAGCTTTGATAAGTTCTTCGTGAGAAAGGAGTCACGTGATCGACTTCTGTTGACACTAACGGTGCATTCCGATCAACTAAGTGTCAACTTACCCACCTAATTGTGAAAACAACCAGTGACCTGCGATATACTTTAAACCAACAGCGGGGTTTTTCCATCGGAGGTGTTTACAATTCCTTTTTTTGGACAACTACGTAAAAATCGCAGATCTCACATTTACATAAATCATTTTCAATGCAGAAAAATTCTGATAAAAGCTTTCTCAGCTTTCCTCGTGACTCAGAAAAGTAATTTTTATACTTTTATGACTGATATAAACTCGAGGTTACGCATAGTATAACATAGTTAGAATCTAATATATAACGGTTGTCATCAAGAAACCAATAAAAAAATGTTTTATATTTTAAACAGCTTGTCACACGAGGAGGACAGCTAGAAATCATTAAAGAAAGGATGAAAAACACAATACAATAAATTACAGGGAAGAGTCCCTTCAATTCAGTATGTCTCTGTGCCATCCAACCAAGTATGCCGTTCACTCCCTCCAGCCACTTCGATTGACAGCTCCTCAACAAAAAGCGTACACCGAGATACTCCAGATGGTATCGTATTCGATGGTAAAACTTACAGGATTCTCACGATGTTTAATATGAGCGCATTCTTACCGCAGTACCGCTGTATTGACGGTCACAAGCCGTTACTTTTGGAAATCTAAATTTACAGAAGCGACGTTCAAATGCGTCTACGGTACACAATGAACAACCCTTCATCTAACTATAGTATGTATATTATATTAAACGATAATTTAAATAAAGAAACTACACATAAACGATAACAAATTTGTTTTATTTCTCCGAAGCAATAAAATAGATACATACAAAAGAATCATACTATATATTTGTAATGTAATTTCCAGAAATTAATTACCTAACACGTCTGTCCTGTTACAATAACTACTGTGTTCTTGGATACATGGGTGCAGGCAGAAGCTTTCTGCTTAAAATATGTTCTTAACAGATACAGTAGAGCGTCGTTTATCCGAATCAATTGGGGACTGGGGTTGTTCCGATAACTTATTTTTCGGATAACCGATTATACACGAAAAATATTCCATGTTGAAATTTTTCTCCGTTGCGTGTCGCTTCGCGTTGAATTTTCGTCGATGTTAAGCCTAACGAAGACTATTGTATCGTTAAAAATTATTTTTTTTTTATTTTTTACAAACAAAATAAATTTATTGAGAAATATAAAAACAAAAAAATATATACTTTAGAATTTAATCTAGTATCAAAAACGTTCGATTCAGCACCACATACAGTCATCAGAAAAACACCACACGAAAGTGCCAGAGCTGCCAGCTAAAACACACACAACAACAAAAAAAATATTCGAGTAGCCCAAGATATACCCAAAGATTGCAGTGCCACAGCACTAGCGAAAATTTAAATTTGTCGACTGGAATTATTTCGATTAACCGACGTTTCGGATAACCGACTTTCGGATAAACGACGCTGTACTGTACTGTAAAATTACCAATCTTAGAACTACCAAAGATTGTAGGTTCAAGTTTTTAAATTAATAGTGGCAAATTGCGGTTGTAGATCTCTTTGTAAGTATCCCAATTTTCCGTTTTTTCTATTGTTTTGAAATGTATCGAGACGTAAAAACAGAGGTTGGATAGCCACATTACCATTTATTTTATTTTTTCCATTCACGTCATCAAAACCTGTCGTTTCTCATTAATTATTTTAATGTACGACATTTCCTGAACAGAATCATTCTGTTTTTATTCTTCTGGTGCGAGCGACGTACGAAAAGGAAATCTGTATAATTATATTATTATTATTATTACCGTTTTGTAAACTAATAAAATGTACAGCAAAATTATTAACGTCGCATTTCAAGTTGTTAATAATTCGAGTTTAAAAAGCGTTACGTAAATCACATTTGTCTTTTCTCACAGAAAATAAACCGAAGGTGTTTGTACTTTATTCAAAAGTTACAATAAGTTTTTTGAATGGCGCAATATACAATCAATAATTCTACAACTGCGGAAGATTATGGATTACGGAAACGGATTATGCAAAATGAAACCATGTTATCGACTTTTGAAGTGTTTGCTGTTCAGTAAATGTTCAGATTTAAGTCAGGTTTTGAATCATTAAATTCAATCTATCGGTGCCATTGGCAGAAAGCCAGACTTCGGTCCGTTCAAAACCATTTAGAGTTTTTAGAGTTCCGAAGAAATTAAAAGTTGTTTTCATTACCTGAAATTCGGAATTCGAATATGTTTAACAACTTTTATTTCTTTTAGACGTTACGTATTATAATAACAAAAAAGTATTTTACCCTGAAAGCATATTCCTTAGTTATTATGAAATCCAGAACTTCTACTCTCAGTTGCTCCGATCCCAATCTCTTGAGAAAGCACAAAAGCTGTAAATAATAAGAATTATTCGGTGTTTCATACTTAATTATTATTTAATAATACTGTCAAATAAAGGGAAATTTAGGTTGAATTGTCTCTTACCCGCATTTTTTCGATAAAGGGTAAGTTCAGTGTGCCAAAGTACCTCGACCCTTCCAGACATTTCTTAGACTGTTAACAGTAAAATACAATTTTATAACTGATTTTAATTATTTTTTAGCTTCGAAAATACTCTGCAAACATAAAATAGTACTTTAATAATTTTCTACACGTAAAAACTTTTGAAACTGCTTACCATTGTAGGTACAGTAGAACTTCGATTATCCGCCCTAATTGGGGACTGGGGTTGGTCGGATAATTGAAAAGTCGGATAACCGAAAAGTATGAAAAAATCCATTATTAGTGTAGTATATTATTATATCCCATGTAATTAGTATATTA
>NW_019385774.1:132399-139241 GCF_000671375.1 Centruroides sculpturatus
ACAGAATAAACGGGTATTTTGTTAACGAACTTGGATTGGTGTGCGTTTCTTCCGACATTTTCCACTCCATACTGAACCCGAAGTCCTCGACGAGATCGCTCGTGATAATTCCCCATCCATCCGCGTATCTATCCGCGATAAATTGATAGATTGGTGTCAGATCCTGACAGGTGAAATAATCTAACGATCCTTTCTCCTAACCCTTTTTTCCCATCCTTTAGACAAGCGAGACCGGACCTCAAGGTCTTGAGTCGAGTAAGTGGTAGGAGAGGGACATCCTCGTAAACATCCTACCCCCGATTAGTCTCACACAATGAAACAATAACTTACAGCAAAGGGACATTTTGTTATTTTGACTTTTCTCATTAGGTTGGTGGTCGCATGTAATTGTTATTACGCCACCGAATTTTTCGATAAGATTCAAGACAGATTTCAAGATATCTTTGATACAAAAGCCAGTTCTTGTATTTTGCATGTCTATAAACTGCATAGTCATCGATTTTTATACGTACTTTGTACAGTTTAAATTGTCATTCAATACTTTGGATTTATCTAAATATGCTAATGTGTATATATGTGACAGATTTGTGTAATTAATTATAATCTAAAATACTATCATTTTCTAAACGAAATATAAAATTTATATTATTAATATATACACTACGATCCAAACGCATTAATTCTATTGTTGAAATAAAACTGTATTTGAAGTAAATTCCGTGAATCACATTTAGTAAATTACTTAGTCTAGGATATATTAAAATCAATTCCAGTATTTATATATCTTACATGTACATTACTTGTTGTGGAAAATTTTGGTAGGCACTATCTGATGTAAATTCTTCTATGAATTATTTATTCTTCAGTTGTAGCATAGTGCTCTGCTTTCTAATTCAGTTATGTTATTACTCTTAGTGAATATGAGAAAAGATGAAAAATTCTAAATATTTTACCTATCTACTTATGTAAGATGCGAAAACCTATATGAAAATTCCAGAAATTTTAATGCATTATAGCTAATGATCACTTAGTATTATTGGTGTGGCATCTATTAAGGTATAATGTATTTTTAATAGATTTTTCGATAAGTTTTTGAATATTTCGTCACCAAAGGTTCATAGGTAAACATGATTTTAAGTATGTTATTTGAGACAATCATTCGTTTGTTTGCTTCACGAATTCTTCGATGTCTTAAATGACTTTTAATATAAAAGTGGATAGTTACACTAATTGATGCATAATTTATTGCTAGTGTATAATTAGTGCAACACAAGTATGTTGTATTTGAATATAAATGTGTTTTATAAATGGAACTTTTTACTGAATAGAATAACAGATCTACACAATGGAAAATATATGAAATTATAATTGAATATTAACTTAATAATCATATTATCAATTTTTAATCGAGATATTGATAAGGTTTCTGCATTAATTAAATATTAAATAATATTTTCCGCAAGTTATTTATTAATTAATATTTATGATCAAATGAAGATTATTTTGTTCCTCTATTTTTTAAAAATATATCCTTGAGTTTCCTGTATGTACTTTTCATTACGATGTACAGGAAACTTCGCATAACGAGCTCTTCGCATAACGAATAATTCGTATAACGAGCAAAGCAAATTATGTAAAAATGTCTCGCTTAACGAGCGACGTTTTTCGCATAATGGATGACGAGTAGAGAGAAAGAGTTACGGGGTCGCATGCTTCATCAATCTGTATGCAGCAATCGTTCTTGTAGCATCTTGGTGTCGCTTGTAATCAGACATTTTTCGAACTTGTGTCAGACATATACACATCAATAACCATTGCCGGTTATATAATAAACACGCGAAACGATATGCCAAAGTATTGGGATATGTAAAGTCTATAATTACATATTAGAAATTAATTAACTTGATTGGAGGTAGGCACTTAAGCTGCCATCTCGTATTAAATGTAATGACCAATTTCAAATTAAATTTTTATTATTTTCTTCTGCAAATTAAATTTGCATTCCAGTTGGTTCATTCCGCGCTAGAAGAAAAGACAATAACGATTCACGCTTCTTAACAATGCATATTCTTTAATTTTTTTGAATAAACGTTATTTTACATTAATTTATATGGGAAAACTTGTTTTGCTTAACGAATGTTTTTCGTTACGAGTAAGATTCCGGAACGAATTATGCTCGTTAAGCAGGTTCCATTGTGCTGGTTTGGTAAGAAAACAATTTATAAGCTATTCGTTGAAAATCCATTACAGAATTCTCATGAACAATTTCTAAATATCCAAGAACAGCGTATCATCGTCCAATCCTACCATTTTCCCTTCCATTGTCGAATTGGTCCTCCTAATTTCCACGATTGGTATGAGGTTCTGACATCGAAGTGATTCTTGTTACGTCATTATTATTGTCATTTCAACAATTTTGATCATCATATTCATGTCGAATTTCATTCTCATCCAACTTGCAGTAGTCAAGATGGACCATCCGCTGAGACTAGTCACTATAAACTTCAGTGTTTATAACCCGAGATAACTCGGGCTGCGGATAACGATGGCCAGTCCGAAACCCGAGTTTATCTCGGGCAAGGGCCTTAACGACTTTCAAGAAAGGGCTTGATTTTATAAATTTCCAAAGAATGTATGGATCAGCATATATACATCGTTATCTATCACAGATGCAAATTTAATGAATTATTTTTGCTGCAAAAATTTTTATGACGATTTAATAATTAGCTAATTAATTGCGCCATTGTTTTTAATACGAGTTTTTTATTAAATTTATTAAATTGTTCTAAACTTTTATTTGACCGTTTTGACTTTGGCAAAATTTTTTAAAACACTATCATATGTCTTCTATGACATCAGCAAATTTATAATTGAAGTTTAGACTATTTACAAAAAATCAGAATGACTTTTCGAGTCTATCTTTTAATCTTTTAAACACCACCACAGAAGTAACAGTCCAAAATTACTTTGAAGAAAAACCTTCTTAAATACAGGTAAAGAAATTGGTAAAAAAAATTTCACTATGTTAAAAGAGATCAAGTGTCAGCCTTTTCCTGTAGGTTGTTACATTGTGAAATTGTTTTTACCAATTTTTTTACCTGTATTTAAGAAGTTTTTTCTTCAAAGTAATTTTGGACTGTTACTTCTGTGGTGGTGTTTAAAAGATTAAAAGATAGACTCGAAAAGTCATTCTGATTTTTTGTAAACAGTCTAAACTTCAATTATGAACAAAATACATCCTGAGTTATTACAAAAATCAGCACATTTGTTTTTTTACTTAGTAGAATTTTTTCCTGTATCTTTTTTTCGGTCCCCCGTATTTTAATAGCATAAAAATCGAAAATTTTTCGATATGTTTGAATAGTTAAGTTAGCGCCTTTCCTGCTTTAAACCAATATTCTCCCGAAGCGTACATGAGAAATACCTGAGATAGCAAACTCCAGCTGTTTTCAAGGTCAGTTTGTAAACAATGTAGACTGCACGTGTGAAATTTCACGCCTTGTTAAACGAAACAATCACAATGTTTACAGCTATATACTTTTTTGTAAAAACATTTTTTGAAGGGGTTTTTATTTCGCGGGAATTATTTCCCGTCAATTTTTAGGTGTCCGATTCGCGTTTGAGATTTTTCGAAGTTATTAGTAAAATATATAACACGTAATATTAAAATTACTCATGTCTGTGCTAATTAATTAATCTTTTCTCTTTCCTTGTGGCAATGTGTGAGCATAACTACAGATCGATTCTAAAACAGAACTGAAAGAGTACACGATAAATGGGCGACAGTCAACTGGGCGATAGTTAAGTTCTGACGATTAACTAGGCGACTGTCATCTGGGATACAGAAACTTAAAAATTTTTGCACGCTTAGCAAGCATACGATTGACAGTATATTATTTATTTATTTGCATCTATTGTTCGCCTCTTACTTTGTCGTCCGAATGTCCGGCGCCCAGTTAGTAGTAGCTGAGTTGTCCGAGCGCTATTGCGAAGTATTTAAAGGGTCATGTTTTTTCTCTAGGAAAGCAAAGATCGAATGTTGGCAAGTATTTTCAATAACTATCTCACTTTCTCCTTATGAAGTTTGTCGAACTCACAACGGGTACGAAAAATGACGTTTTAATGCCTTGCGTTCAAATGCAGTAAAAAATTGTCATAATAATAAAAAATTATCCCATTTTATTTTCTCGTTTTGAACTATGTGCGATCTCTACGAATGGCACGTTTTATAATACATATCAGTGGATAAATACTAATTTTGGAATTAAGCCGAATTAGCCGAATTCGTAAAAAAAATTTGTTTAAAACACTTTCTCAATGACTACAAGACAACGATATACAGTAGACCCCCCAATAATTACGGTCCCTATAATCACGATTCTTATAAAACTGCGAAAAAATTGCGACGGTATCCGTAAAAACCCGTAAAAATCTTCTACAATTACGTAAAACGTCATGGGGCAGCCGAACTACTTTCCCGCCATCCGTAGCGCCACGCTACGGAGAAATTACTATCGTTTGTACAGTATTATATATAAATTATATATAAATTAGGTACTGTACATATAATTATATATTAATTATATATAAATTAGGTACTGTATATATAATTATATATTAAGTATATGTCGTATTATTTTGCAGTCGTAGTCGTAAGGTCGAGTGTAGGTTGAACAAGACAAAGAAAATTGGAGACCATAAAATAACACGTCCGTTCACTTTCGGGTCCTCACTCGAACTCTCCTTATTTTATTGGTGCTGTTAACCTCATTCCAAAAGGGACAAGATTAACAAAGTAAAATACAGAAAATATATACAAAATTTACAAAAATTTTAAATATGTTAAATGCCCCCCTCCTGAAAAGGCGACATCATGGAGCCTCAGGGAGGTTGGGCTGGGTGTTATACAATTTATCGGCTTGAACTCTAAAGTTGGTTGGATTATAATACGGTATAATTTTATCTACATTTACAATATCGGTTAATTTATTTAATGATTGGACAGGTCTGTCTATTTCTACGTTACAAGGAGATACTATTTTTAATATGGTGAAAGGTCCATGATACTTTGGAGCAAGTTTTCCTTGGTCGGGATGGAAGAAGGTTTGTAGTAATATTTGNGTTAAGCCTAACGAAGACTATTGTATCGTTAAAAATTATTTTTTTTTTATTTTTTACAAACAAAATAAATTTATTGAGAAATATAAAAACAAAAAAATATATACTTTAGAATTTAATCTAGTATCAAAAACGTTCGATTCAGCACCACATACAGTCATCAGAAAAACACCACACGAAAGTGCCAGAGCTGCCAGCTAAAACACACACAACAACAAAAAAAATATTCGAGTAGCCCAAGATATACCCAAAGATTGCAGTGCCACAGCACTAGCGAAAATTTAAATTTGTCGACTGGAATTATTTCGATTAACCGACGTTTCGGATAACCGACTTTCGGATAAACGACGCTGTACTGTACTGTAAAATTACCAATCTTAGAACTACCAAAGATTGTAGGTTCAAGTTTTTAAATTAATAGTGGCAAATTGCGGTTGTAGATCTCTTTGTAAGTATCCCAATTTTCCGTTTTTTCTATTGTTTTGAAATGTATCGAGACGTAAAAACAGAGGTTGGATAGCCACATTACCATTTATTTTATTTTTTCCATTCACGTCATCAAAACCTGTCGTTTCTCATTAATTATTTTAATGTACGACATTTCCTGAACAGAATCATTCTGTTTTTATTCTTCTGGTGCGAGCGACGTACGAAAAGGAAATCTGTATAATTATATTATTATTATTACCGTTTTGTAAACTAATAAAATGTACAGCAAAATTATTAACGTCGCATTTCAAGTTGTTAATAATTCGAGTTTAAAAAGCGTTACGTAAATCACATTTGTCTTTTCTCACAGAAAATAAACCGAAGGTGTTTGTACTTTATTCAAAAGTTACAATAAGTTTTTTGAATGGCGCAATATACAATCAATAATTCTACAACTGCGGAAGATTATGGATTACGGAAACGGATTATGCAAAATGAAACCATGTTATCGACTTTTGAAGTGTTTGCTGTTCAGTAAATGTTCAGATTTAAGTCAGGTTTTGAATCATTAAATTCAATCTATCGGTGCCATTGGCAGAAAGCCAGACTTCGGTCCGTTCAAAACCATTTAGAGTTTTTAGAGTTCCGAAGAAATTAAAAGTTGTTTTCATTACCTGAAATTCGGAATTCGAATATGTTTAACAACTTTTATTTCTTTTAGACGTTACGTATTATAATAACAAAAAAGTATTTTACCCTGAAAGCATATTCCTTAGTTAATATGAAATCCAGAACTTCTACTCTCAGTTGCTCCGATCCCAATCTCTTGAGAAAGCACAAAAGCTGTAAATAATAAGAATTATTCGGTGTTTCATACTTAATTATTATTTAATAATACTGTCAAATAAAGGGAAATTTAGGTTGAATTGTCTCTTACCCGCATTTTTTCGATAAAGGGTAAGTTCAGTGTGCCAAAGTACCTCGACCCTTCCAGACATTTCTTAGACTGTTAACAGTAAAATACAATTTTATAACTGATTTTAATTATTTTTTAGCTTCGAAAATACTCTGCAAACATAAAATAGTACTTTAATAATTTTCTACACGTAAAAACTTTTGAAACTGCTTACCATTGTAGGTACAGTAGAACTTCGATTATCCGCCCTAATTGGGGACTGGGGTTGGTCGGATAATTGAAAAGTCGGATAACCGAAAAGTATAAAAAAATCCATTATTAGTGTAGTATATTATTATATCCCATGTAATTAGTATATTAGTATATCGCTATTAACCTA
>NW_019385774.1:145599-163486 GCF_000671375.1 Centruroides sculpturatus
TTATTTAGAGGGGCTCTTAAATTTGCATAATTTGGAATAAATCGATGGTAATGGTTTATGGACCCTAAAAAGCCCTGTAATTGTTTGATATTAGTTGGACATTTTAACTTTTGTATAGTTTCTATATTTGATAATGAGGGGGAGTAACTTTCTGGTTTGATGTTGAACCCAAGATAATTAATCTCAGATCTAACAAACTGACATTTTTTAAGATTTAAGTAGAAACCTTCCCTTGAACATAATTCAAATACTTGTGTTAAATGTTTTAGGTGTTTATCCACGTTCTGACTAAAAATTAACAAGTCATCAAAATAATTGATGAGAAAAGGAAATCTATATTTATTTAGGATATTTTTTAAAACTAGCTGAAAAATCTGGGGTGATGTTTTTAGGCCAAATGGTAAACGATTCCACTGGAAGTGACCAGAATTCGTTACAAAAGCAGTTAATTCTTTGTCTTCAGGATGGAGAGGAACCTGCCAATAGGCTGACAGAATATCTACAGTAGAAAATATTTTCGCAGCTATAAGTCTATCTAGCAGCTCATCTATTCTGGGAATAGGTTCATTGTTAATTTTAATCTTCTCGTTTAACTTCCTATAATCCATACATAGTCTAGTTTTTCCCTCGTCTTTTTTCTTAGCTAATGTGACTGGGGCAGCGTACGGGGACGACGATGGTTCAATTAATCCCGATTTTAGTAATAGTTCCACCTGTCTATCAATCTCTTCTCTATCACGGTAAGATGCTCTGTAAGGTTTGAGAGTTATGGGCCTTTCGTCCTTAAGTAATATCCTAGGGAAAGCTATTTTTAGGGCTGGCACTGAAAACTTCTCAGCAGAAAAAACTTCCCGAAATCCTAAAATAATGCTCTTTAGCTTCAGTTTCTGTTCATCCTTCAGATTTGGGTTAACAACATCCCTAATGTTAAAAATATTTAACAGAGATTCCTTTAAGAAAGTAGAACTATCCCTACCCCTACAAGTTTCTGCTGCATTCTGAGCTAAAGGAGATGGGAAGACAAGGTTAGGAGCCTGAGGGGTCTCCCTCTGATCTATCTTATATAAGCTATTACTATTGTTACTTATGCTATTACAAGAATGACTAATATCTCTACTATAGTGACTATTTGTGGAACTAAAGTGATTTGAACGTACTTCGAAAGTAATAGGATCTAATGTTAGGATAGTCTGATTTTGGGAGATCTTAGGATAGTCCGATTTTGGGAGATCTGATTAAGACTAGAATCTATGACAAGACTGAATTTTCTAATGTCTGGATAAGATAAAATTAAACAAGGGAAATACCTGGATACTACATGTAAAGTAATGCTTTTAGTTAGGCTTCCAATCTTAAGGGGGATTGATACATTAGCCATGCTAGTGGTAGATCCTGCAGCTGTAGTGATAATCTTCACATCCGATTGGTATTGAAAGTATCTGGATAAAGTCTCTAATAGTCCTTGGGATATAAGGCTGGTGGAACTTCCTGTATCAATGAGAGCAGGCATCGTCTTGTAATCCACCGAAACAGTCAGTAGTAGTCAAGATGGTGAAGTTGGTTCTGATTTATTTGCTTCAGATACCATGTGTACATCTCTGTGAGTAGGAGCTGAGTATCTTTGGGGACAGTCTCTTCTCCAGTGCTGGGCTGGTAATCCCTGCTGATAGCAAAAACGGCAAGGCGATGGTGGTGTGCTCATGTGATGTGCCAAATTTCTGTTACAAATTTCTGTTCTGTACTGACCTCTTGGTGGAATCCAAGATGGCGTGCGATGTTCCAAATTTCTGTACTGGGGTTGATCTCGTGGGGAAATCCAAGATGGCGTCGTTTTCTTTGTGTGCGGCCATGACAGTACCTGGTTTTTGGCAAAGTGTTGAGATCCTGTGTAATTTTCTCGATTCGGTTTAGTTGCTGGATGATTTTCTTTCTGGGTTTTCGGAGGATGATCTGCTTCTTCTTGAATTTTTATTAACTTAGTAGCCTTCCGAAGCCATTCGACAGCGGTGGTTGGCGGTGCGGCTATCATATATTTTCTAATTTCTGAGTTTATGCCGGCATTGAGGCCTGTAATGGTCTGTTGCATGTTTAACTTAGCTTTTTCCGCCAAGGAGGTTTTGTCTCTGTAGTAAGTTAAGATGTCTTCTTCTCGCTGGTGTCGTCGATTTACAAACTCGGTGAAGTAATCTTCTTCTTTCTGCGGAAAGTACTCGAGTAATTTTTGTTTAATTTTGTTCTAATCTGTTTCTTCTACTAAATTTTCACAAAAATAGTCGAAAGCTTCATGCTGTAAATACTCTGGTATGTAAAAGTGAAGCTCCTGTTCGTCAATCTTTTGTCTCGCCGCTTGCTTCTCAAACAATCTCATCCACGAAGTCAAACTTAGCTTTCCACGTGGGTTAAACGGTATAAGATTTAGTTTAGGAGAGGTAGAACTACCTGTTTCTGGGATGGATTTGTCTCTAGATTTACTCATGGCTGGTACTAAGGTTATCCTGTCGACTCTTATAAATTGTCGTATTATTTTGCAGTCGTAGTCGTAAGGTCGAGTGTAGGTTGAACAAGACAAAGAAAATTGGAGACCATAAAATAACAAGTCCGTTCACTTTCAGGTCCTCACTCGAACTCCCCCTTATTTTATTGGTGCTGTTAACCTCATTCCAAAAGGGACGAGATTAACAAAGTAAAATACAGAAAATATATACAAAATTTACAAAATTTTAAATATGTTATATATAACATATTTTAAATTTTTGTAAACTTTGTACAGTCGACCCCCCTATAATTACGGTCCCTATAATTACGATTCCTATAAAATTACGAAAAAATTGTGACCGGTATCCGTAAAAAAACAGTAAAAAAACCCCTATAATTACCTCAAACGTCATTGGGCAGCCGAACTACTTTCCCGCCGTCCGTAGCGCCAACTACGGAGAGATTTCTATCGTCTGGACAATATTATATTAATTATATATAAATTATGTACTGTATATATAAATATATATTAACTTAATTTATTGTAACTTTATTATAATTATATATATTTTTTCCACCGCGTGGCGTTACGCTACGGAGATTTTACGCTAACTATCGTCTGTACAGTATGTAAATTAGCTACCGTAAGTCTAATACATTTGTAATTTAAGTGTAATTTTATACATTTCTTGTGAAAGAAACATTTCTTATTCAACGGCGATAAAAATTATTTATATTAATGATGTCTCCGAAGTTCAACGAAGTTTTCGCAGAAAAATAAGTTATCAGAAATCGGCCGCGGTTTGGTGTGCTGCTTCGCGACGAAAACAAGCTTTAGCAATGGCGATGTCGAATGGTGCACACTCGGTAAGTAATCCTACAATTTTTTGTTTATAGCGTAGTTTATACGGATTATTTCCAAAAAATATATACGTATTTTGGAAATGTTGAGTCGGATTAGTCTAGAATCGATTAATTTTATGGAAGAAAACCTTTCAATCAGCCGTAGTCCGTAAACTTTACACGTGTCGGGCTGTGATTGGAACGACTCGTAAGAAATTGGATTCCTAAAAAATGGAACGTATCTATGATCTTATAGGGAAATCGACTGTACAATTGTACATTAACTACATTTCATGCATAAATTAGTTTTGACTCTATCGTCTCACTCGAGAATCTTGCGAAAGATAATTTTTAATGTTTTAATGCTACGAATAATACAATTTCTACGAAGTATAATTAAAATATAATTTAAATACATTTCGTAAAAATTTCATATTTTGTTTTTTTTCGACATATCGGCAATAACACAGACATTTCTCCATACTTATCTTGGAACAGTACATTAACGGTACATGTCAGGAATAAAGAGGACATACGCTAACTCTAGTTTACATTTACTTAAATTCCTATTATTTTTTCTCCCTAGAAAATTTTAAAGAGTTCATTGCAAGAAGTTCTTCGTACTTTCTTGGGAAAGACAAACAGGCTTTTAATGGTAAGGATAAGAAGACTAATATT
Organism: Centruroides sculpturatus; assembly: GCF_000671375.1. Classification (NCBI taxonomy): domain Eukaryota; kingdom Metazoa; phylum Arthropoda; class Arachnida; order Scorpiones; family Buthidae; genus Centruroides; species Centruroides sculpturatus. The sequence continues at coordinate 149,596 of NW_019385774.1, forward strand.
AAATTAATGTTATAGAAATATTGCTTACTATAATTTTTATTGTGTGAAAACACAATAGAGTACAGTAATACATGTCTTGTAAATTGTGTAGTATCAAGTGTGAAATATAATAAAATCGTTTAAAATTGTGAGTGGAAAATTATTAGTGTTGAAATAACAGTAAATTTAGCAAGCCAGTAATAGAATATATCGTGCATAATTCAATTTACATAATTGATAACATTTAAATTATACACAACCGAGAACATCTACTTCTAATATTATCCTATGAAAACAATTAGGAAAGAGTAATGAGATGGAAAAGAATTCTCTAATCTAAAGTAGCAATTAAATACAACTATCCAATACGAAATCGAATCAGGTTGCTTCTATTTAAGAACAACTTATATTGCTGTAGATAGTGAAGGTAAGAAAAAAGTGTGTTAAATATCAGTGAAGTTTGAGAAAATTAGACAAAAATTATGAATTTGCTCTTTTTCTCTCTCTGACCTCGAATGTATATTTTTTAATTTTTTCATGTCTTGTATAATCGTTTTAGTGTTTATATACTCGCCACTTTTATATAACGATTATAAGTACAAATTCTAATGTTTTGTTACAAATTTCGTATTGTTAATCAGTCGTATTATCAAGCTTTGCGCGTTATTAACATATATAAATTCTCATTTCATTGAATAGGAATGATCATCACTATTTAAATTGTATCGTTACAAAGAAGTAACTCTAGTCGAATACTTGCAACAGTTGAAAAACACTGTAATTATTAGTTTTATAACGAAATTTATTAGAATGTTAAATCCGACAATATTTAGCCGTTTTCATCGCACGTTTTCACAAAACTTGAGGATCTGATTAGAAGAAAAGCAAGCGATTGCGTGACGTATTCAAAGACATACTGAAATTTGGTTTTAAAATCAATTATTATATTCAAAACATTAAATGTTATTTACTGCATGTTAAAACTAGTAAACGAGAATTTACTTACACTTAAAACTGAGTGTTTGCAGAAGTAAAAGAAATTTTTACTTTTGAATCCAACGTTTGCTCTCATAAGATATAATAATATTAAAGACTGAAAAACAAAATAAAACCTTGAAAACTATATCAAATAATTAAGTGCATTATTTAAAAAAATTATAATAATAATAATACATTCATGTTACATTGCTCTCTCTGAAAATATATGTCCAAAATACAGGAGTAAAATTCTTGCACCTAAAGGAAAAAAAAAATATTTTATCAAAAATTAATTCTCATAACACAGTATTTTTTCTCTACAAAAACGTAAAAAATGTTTAACTTTATACAGAACAATCAATATTAGATTTTGCAGTGAGAAATACTTAACAAATCTTCTTATCTATACTGCTGAGATTTATTTACATTTATCATCACAAACATTTCAATCTAAATACTGTAAGTCATCATCAGAAGTAATTCGTTACTTTAAAAATACCTGTTTTAGTATGAAGTTTAATGTTTGTTCACGCAGTTTGTGGTGAAGTAGATCCTAAAGAGGAAGGGTATGGTAAGAATGTATTGTGCATCATCTGTAAAAAAAATATGGATCAGAAAATACAGCGTAATGAAGCCAAGAAATGTTTAGAAAAGCAAGCAAAAAAAAATGTTAGCAGTTTCTAATGCAAAGCACCCAAACGTCGATGAAGGTTTCGCTGTGAGAATTAAAGTACCCGAAGAAGACAGAGCAAAAACTGATGCACGTTCAATTTTAGCTGTGGTTCTTAGTAAAACAGAGGATGGCTTTTATAAACTTGATACTAAAACAGGTATTTTAAAACAATTGTATGCAAAATCTGAATTCAGTGTTTGCAAAGAGAGATTTTTAACGAAAGAAGATGGATGTCCCTGCTGTAGAAATATCTTTACGTCAAACAGCAATAAAACAATCCCTTGGTACTGGGCAGGGTTTCAGAAAATGTGACTGCAAATCTAAATGTACCACAAATAGGCGTGCTTGTCGCAAAAACCAATTGCTACGTAATTCAAAGTGTCACCAATCTTTAGATTGCACTAATAAGTAAGTACAATTTTATCATATGTTTTGCAAATTCATTTCCGTAATTGTAATAATATTTTAAACTGTTTGATTTTTGTATTAAAGTTTTTTTAATTGATTGATGATTGATTCAATCAACTAATTTGTTGATTGTATTAACTTGATTCTTTATATATTGAAAATTAAATAAATAACATTATGTTAATTTAAGCATACAGAAACGTTGCTGTTGTTCCAGGAAAAATCTTATTTTTACTTTATTGAGTGCCTAGTAGGTAATGTGCAGATTACCTAGATACTCTCCACATTACCTAGGTAATTTAAGAAATAGAATAATTTTCGCAGCTTTAACGGATTACCCTAGTTAATCTGCAGATTAGCTACGTAATGTGCACATTAACGGATTTCGAGCTTTAACGGTAACATATATATATATATATGTTAATCTATATGTATATGTTAATCTATATTATATATATATATATTATAGATTTAAAGTAATACAAAGAATATTGTACTGTTGAATCATTTATGACTCAGGAACTAAACAATTGTAATATAAATATTATTGTTTAACAATTCTTGTTATTAAAATTAGATTAATAAATAAATTTCAACATATAAAGTAATGCAACATACCTTTGAAGGAATTCTTGTAAGATAGAGAACGTATATCAGGATTACAATTTCCATCCAAGTACCAATGAAAATTATAATAATCAGCTCGAATGTTAAGGAATTAGTAACTAACACAAAGAGAAAGATAACATTTGCCACCGGTAATATAACAATTACAAATATCAAGTGTAAATTTTGAAAAATTTTATCTGTTTCATTTATGAAAATGAAAACACGAACAATTTCATTGAGTACAGTTGCGCTTTCTGTCAGAACCTGACTTTTTAATTTCTTTTTTATATCTGCTATATATGTTTCTAATAAACGAACACTTAGGTAAGTGAGAATGCTTAGAAAACCGCAGCCATGAAAGATTACATTACTTAGGAGAAAAGAACCTATAACAACATGAAACACGCAGAAACATTCTCTATAAATGTATTTATTATAACCATAATAATTCCTGCCAAATATGTAGACAGTAGGTACGCCAACAGAAGCCAATATAGTCAAGAAAGTAAAATAAGACATAATATAATCCTGATATCTTAATAAACCAGAGATCATTTGACGTGAGCATTTTACATTTCGACTGACTTTCACTATAATTGTTTTGATGAAAGAGGCGTTTAAATTGTACAGAATCGAAAATACTGGCGAAAAAAGTGACATAAGAATAAAGTTATAACGTATATTCCTTCCAAATATGTTCCATAATTGAGGAACGCCACAAAATTCAGATAATTTATCAAATTTGATAAAGTAAATTGATATATCATCTGACACGACGAGTATGATTAGGAACATTAAAAGAAAGTAAGTATGAAAGAATAAAATTTTAATCCATAAGTGATCCTTTCTTGAATTTAAAAATATTCCGAAAATCTGTAAAACTTTAATATAAGGTTGAATTGCATGGAAGAGAGAATGCTCCATATCTGGTGTTTCGATAACAAACACGAGATTCAGAAATTGCCGTTATATTATAATAATCTTTTATGGTTCTGCTTGTTCGGCTTTATGCTTAAACGAATTCTTCTAAAATACGTAAAATCGATGATTAATTTAATACATCAGACTTTTGTATGAAGCAATTATCTTGAAGGACAAAGAGGACATTCTTGTTGCTAGAACTTCAATTATGTTTACCTAATAACTCGTTTATCTCTCAAGGATTTTCTTAATGGATTTTATTTTAAAATGAAAATTCTTCCGTGAACATAAAATTTTAGACGAACGTTTTAAAGAGAATGTTTTAAATAATTTGATCGATGTTTAAAACTGATATTCAATGTTAATTTCCGTTCGATTTTGGATAGCGCCCATAATGAGTTTTCCTATTTACAGCACTCAGTAGCTTAACGAATAAGTATTCTTTTAAAACAAAAATCAGTGTTCAGAATACAAAAAGAATGGTAAAGAAGATTTTGCAAGAAAATAAAAAATATGTTTAGTTAATACATTTTCATTAAGAGGAGCTTTACAGAGAAATAGACTAAAAAAAAACACATTAAATAAGAGGAAATAAAATTTATATTGGCATTTTAATATTTTATTTTAAACATTTCGAATATATTTAGCTCTCAACGGCTTTTAAATTTTACACCTAAACAACAGCACACACTTTGAGCAATATTCCTTATGTCAGTAAAGAACTTTTGCAGACAATATCTCTCTTGTGGAACAAATAAATTCGTCTTCGCTTTGTTTTTGTTCTTTAATTCGTATACAGTATTTTGCTATAAATCGACTCAACGAAAATTTTTCAACTGCTTTCTTGTACTCAATATTTTTTTTTTATTGTTTTGAAACTTTTGTATTGTCAGAAATACAAATTTTCAATTCTTTTATTAGTTACAGCTACTATGTTCTGAAAGGACCAATTTTCTGAAGCCAAATTCAAAAAATCTTAAAGATGCCAACTGATCGTCCAAGTTGTCTTTTGGAAGAAAGTACGTGCAATTACGACGTTAAAAGTAGTAATTGACAAGGAAGTTGTTCAATGTGCAATCACTGTCAGCCACCGTTGAATAGGACGTCTCCGGAACGAAGTTCCCAAATCTGCGCTTTTCCATTCAGTTGGACTGCTTTAACTGCAAATTGCACCTTACTTTTGGCAGTTGGTGATTGCGCATTTTGGGCAGATTTTCATCTAGTTTTCGTTTAGAACTTAATTCCAAACCATAACCTAAACGCCTGCATTTGCATCCCATTTTGGTAACGCTGGTTTTTTTCGACATAAGTCATCACACTCTATTATTGATTTTTTCTGTAAAACTTTCTAAGTACTGAAATGTTAGATAATAAATAAGGAAGTGCGTACAGATTTGTTAGCAAATGTGGATAGATTCGCAATTTCGTTATTTAAAAATGTGTTATATAATTTATGAATAGTTCCAAAGATGCTTTTTTTATGCGTGACTAAAGCAATAATAATGCTTCTTCCTGGTGTACATTGAAATATAAAATACTTATTTTAAGAAATGCCAAAAGTAGTCAGTAGGAGAGAACGTTTAAAAAAACTATCAGCAGCATATGCTGAAGAAGATATTCTTACTGATGATACTATCTTAAGGTGTAATATTTGTGACGAGATAATCGCTGTTCAAGAAAAGCACAAGATTAAACGTGTTAAAAAGCATATTTTACTGTAAAATACGTTGAAGTTTTTACATATTTCAGACATTTCACTTTCGTAGTTTTAACTTTCAATGGAAATAATTAAATTATAGAGTTGACTTAAATAAGAATATTTTCTGTTATAAATTATGTATACAAATTAATTATACTAGAGCAGGGATGGCGAACCTTTTTGAGTCTGCGTGTCACATAGTAAGCATATTAAGCATACTTTTCTTTAAAAATGTTTATGCGTGCAAAAGTTTTAGACTTCGAGTAATTATATTTAAATTTGGCCGAATGGCCGAGCTGTCAAAGTGGTAGCTATCGCTCTTGTAGACCCGAGATCAAAACCCCAGAAAATTTTCAAGTGGGTATCCATTCTTCACCACCTGGCTGTCCCATTGTGGACTTGCTAAATAAAAAAGCTATCTTAGTGCCCACAGAGCGAAAAGAGTTTTAAAAAAACTGTTTTCAAATAAATAAAATAATATGCTGTAATTAGAGTAAATGTAGAGAACCTGATTGAAAAAGATAAACCAAAATCATATAATTCGTTACGTGCCAGATGATTTCTTTGACGTGCCACTTTGGGCACGCGTGCCATAGGTTCGCCATTTCTGTACTAGATCAATAAATTAGGAAAATTTCGTCCGTAACTGCCATCATTGGAGTTCCATATTTGGAGGCGAATATCTCGCAAAAAGTCTCAATATAACTTTTCTTTATTTTTTTATCGATAAAAATCGTGATAATGTCTGATTAACCGTGCTGAAATGCCTGTTAACACATCTTTCTATCTCTACATGTAGAGGTGTGGTTCCTTTGATATATTGCTTATATGAGCATGGTCTACAGCTCTGTAAGGGCCCAATACTGTCACTTACATCGTCAATCTTATTCCATATTTTAATTATTGACAAGTAATTGTTATAATGAATGACAAAAATATATCTTCAAATATTCGGTTATTTGGATCAGACGGTTTAGCTCATCAACAAAAAATATTTTTTCTTTTAATTCGGCACAGTTCTGGAATCAAACGAGCTGAAAAATCAGGGATATATCTGAATGAATCATGTAATATTTAGCGTGTGTGTTATTATTAGTTTTGTCAAACTACAAATTAGAATTAATTATTTTAATTTTCAGGAAAATAATTAGTTTTACATAAATTTCATTAAATATTTTTCACTTCTTGATAGATTTTAGAATTGCCTGATCACTTTAGAAATTAGAATTTACCGAATCAGTAAGTTGTAATTTCTGAATTACATTTCTCTTTTTAAGACACTTACAGAATGAAAAGCGCTGTGGTGATGCTTACTAATTATTTTTTACAAAAATGTTTGATTTAAGTCAGGAAATGTCATGATATTATATTTGAATATCGTTGACCTATATATATATATACCGTTGAATAGTGATACTTTAGGTACAAGACTCGGTATATGCTTCCAATAGTCAGTAGATACCTCGAAATTATTGTTTTTCAGCAGAATAAATAAAATATCGTTATGTATTAAACATACAAACACGAAATGCACATTTGACAAAAATGCATACTAAGAAATATCGAGTGATCGTAGTTATTGTTGTCCTATTTAGACGAGTAGTATATAGATGTTCATTCAACCCCATAAAATTAAAAGCTTATAAAGTTTAGTGAATTCAATCAAATCAAACGCATAACTCACTGAATTTAAACAAGAATTAGAAATAACTGAAATCTCATTGATTCCTACTTTTATTTATTTAAAGTCATTAAATTTAATCAAACCTGTAAAATTTTAGTCAAAAAAGAAAATTTGTGAACAAAAACTGTGCTACAAATAAGTACCAGTGTAAAAAACAAAATGATTTTGTGTAATTCGAAATGTCGCCACAGTACACCCTGTAAAAATAAATAAAAGATTCAACACTTTATATGTTACACTAAGAAGCAGAAACTAGAAATAAGTTCATTTTTAATTTTAGTTTGACTCTAAAAATTATTTTTTTTATTTCGTTTGAATTTTTGAAAATATTTTCGAAAGTTAATTACCTTTAAACGTGCATAACTTAATAAAAAGAAAATACAAACTGATAAGTACTGATTAGCTTATTTTTATTTTATAGTTTTGTACAAGTGTGTGTCACTTGTAATCAATGCTGTTTTTTATAATTAAGTTGACTATGTTTGAATAGATATTGTTCATCTAATTGATTGCCTTTTAATTTTATTTTAACCATTAACATACTTGAATAATAATTCTAAATCAGTTAGGTCAAACTAGTTATGCATAAAGTACTTAGGCCAAACTAGATTGTCGTGGGCTAAACTAGTATATCCTGACACGCATAGGATAAACCCGTTTGGACTAGGAGAGTGGTTCTCAACCGGGGTACATGTACCCCTAGGGGTACGAGCGTAAATCTAAGGAGTACATCTAACTTTCATTATAAAATGGTGTATGTTAATCAATTTGCTGTAAATCAGCGTTTCTCAAAGTGGGCAATAACACCCCCTCGTGGGCGATGAGTAGATCTAGGAGGCGCTGGAGGCAGGGTATTGAACGGTGACCAAAGGCAAAATTGGGGCTGATAAGAGGAAACATTGCGTTTAATGGTTCCAGATGTTGTGAACAATGTACAGTAAGGGCACAAAGTGTGAGATTCATAGAAAAGTTTTCCTAAGAATATTTCCAATCCTTTCTCACACAAGAGAAAATGGGTTAGGGGGCGTTGGGTATAACTTTACGGAACAAAGGGGGCGGTGGATCGAAAAAGTTTGAGAATCACTGCTGTAAATTATTAACACAAGAAACAACAGAAACTTACTTTAAATATCTCAGTATGAATGCCGATTTCCTTTTTAACAGTCTAAACAACTTGTTTATTCACTTGATTTGCCTGTCTATTTGTGCCATTAGTGCAGAGTGAATCTGTAGTCTAGTAAAATTACGGTTTAACCAAGCATTAATTTTAGAGTAGAAAAAAATTTTCTTTCTATTCTATAATTATTGATCGATAAGATTGGGGCTTTTCGTATTTTTACTTGACTACTGGTATTAGGAATAATGATACCGGGATCGTATCCCCACCATGCAATGTGTATCACTGCTTGCGCGCATTACTTGATATTTAGCAAATTTAGACGTTACATTTGTTACAAAAATTGAAAGATTTATGTATTGTTCTGCACATTATAAATTCGCAGCCTTTACTTTCAAGGTCAGTGCACAATTATAATCTCTATTTAACAACGTGAGAACCAAATTTTGAAAAAATTGCTGAAGATTTATCGCAACAAATGTCCCATTAAATTTTGTTAGAAATTATTGTAGAATAGTTATTGTATAATAATTTAACTTTTTTTTATTGTTAATAATAATTATTTATTTTTAGGTAATGTAATTTATGCATGCATTGAAATGATTTCTGTGATTTTGTATAACAGGAATAGGCAAGCAAGAGGTCAGTGTTAGCCGAAATGTAGGTTTTGCAAAATGCATGGGAGCTGCAGTTCTGTACCGCGATTTTATTATATAATATAAATATTATATAAAACAAATATTAAATTTTTTTAATAAACATATTTTCACAAAATTGTGGAAATAAAATTGTAAAAATAATAATAAAAAGCAGAAATTAACATTTTAAGCAAGATCCGCACGTAACTCAGAAAGAGCCGCATTTGCCCATGGTTGTTATACGTAGTACGATCCAAAAGTTCGGAGACTTGGCTTAAAATTCCTTACCTTAAAAAGTTTATATTGCCGATGCATAACCACCTTTAAAGTAATCACCTTGGGCAACGATACACTTTTGCCAGCGCTTGTATAATTTCTGGAAGCACTGCTGGAAGCCATTTTTTGAAACCTCCTGTAAGGCCTCCTGCAATGCTGCTCTCACCTCATCTGATGACACAAAACAGCGTCCATGCAAATGCTTTTTCATTGATGGAAACAAATAAAAATCACACGGGGCTAAGACCAATGAATAGGCGGGATGTGGAAGCACATTAATTTGAGTTGTCATGCAGAAGATACCAGTCTCCACTTTGCCAGATCTGTGGTCATTTACGACGAATGAATTCCCTCAAATGACATAAAATGTCTAGATAATGCTTCTTGTTTACTGTTCTGCCTTTGGGAATAAATTCTAAATGAACAATTCCTTCGAATCAAAAACACCTCCATCATGACTTATCCTTTGCTCAGTGCATGTTAAGATTTTCTGTTAAAATACGCTGGCAACTAGTCTTTGATAAGTGAGTAGCAGCAGCAATTTTTTCAAGGGTTTGGCGACGATCTTTGCGAACATATTGAACGACGAACTCAACATTTTTCTTGTTCCGTGAAGTCGAAGGTTGGCCAGAGTGTTCATCGTCTGCGATGGATTTTCGGCCCTCTTTAAAACGCCGATGCCATTTGTACAGCTTCGATTTCGCCATGGTAAAATCACTGTACACCTTTCTTAGCAATTTTAAAGTCTCTGTAGGTGTTTTACCTAAACGCTGACAAAATTTAATGTTTCAGCACTGTTCTTGAAACTTAATTTTTATTACGTTGCAAAACAAAGATAACTATCTCCGAAAGAAAACAACAGCGCTCGCGGTTTAATCACGTGACATTGGCGAAATCAACCTGAACACGTAGGACAAATTTGATAGAAACAATTTCATATGCTGTAATTTTAAATACATGCTTTTGTTGTCATACATTACTGTAGTCCCCGAACTTTTGGATCGTACCACGTATAATATACTTGTCAAATAATAATAAATAAATGTATGTACAGTACCTGATTAAATTTATTATTATTTACATAAAACAAGTAATTCACTTTTAGTTATAGTTAGTTAGAGTTCTTTTATGGCGCTCAGTTATAAGGGCTATATACATCTAATGCAGTAATTATAAAATTTACATACAAAATATAAGGGGTACTTGTGAAACAACTAATGGGCTAATGGAGTACATCAACAACAAAGGTTGAAAACTACTAGCCTAGGACAAACTAGTTTGGCCTGAAATTGGGTTTGGCCGGTAACATGTACAATTACAATAAAACATGAAATCGAAATAATATAAGACATATCAAAATAGCAAAAAATATCTAACTACAGTATCCCTATAATTACGATTCCTATAAGACTGCGAAAAAATTGCGACGGTATCCGTAAAAAAAGGTAAAAAAACTTCTAAAATTACGTAAAACGTCATCGGGCAGCCGAACTACTTTCCGCGCCGTCAAGCGCCACGCTACGAAGAAATTACTATCGTCTGTATAGTATTATATATAAATTATATATAAATTAGGTACTGTACATATAATTATATATTAACTTAATTTATTGTAACTTTATTATAATTATATATATTTTTTTAGCCGCATAGCGCCACGCTACGGAGAGTTTCGGCTAACTATCGTCTGTTCAGTACGTAAATTAGGTACAGTAAGTCTAATACAGTACTGTAATTTTATACATTTCTTGTGAAAGAAACATTTCTTATTCAACGGCGATTAAAATTATTTATATTAATGATGTCTCCAAAGTTCAACAAAGTTTTCGCAGAAAAATAAGTTATTAGAAATCGGCCGCTGTATGCTGAGCTGTTCCGCGATGAAAACAAGCTTCAGCAATGGCGATGTCGAATGGTGCGCACTCGGTAAGTAATCCTACAATTTTTTGTTTATAGCGTAGTTTATACGGATTATTCCCAAAAAATATACGTATTTTGAAAATGTTGAGTCGGATTAGTCTAGAATCGATTAATTTTATGGAAGAAAACCTTTCAATCAGCCGTAGTCTGTAAACTTCACACGTGTCGGGCTGTGATTGGAAAATCGGATTCCTAAAGAATGGAACGTATCTATGATCTTATGGGGGTCGACTGTATAATAAATCTTTCTTTAAATGGAAACTCGAACTAACAACCCACTAACTAGCCTCTACATTTCAGAGAGAGAGTGAGTTTACAAAAATATAAAATCTTCGATAATATTTGATCTTCTGTAGAAGTGAGAGATGAACTGATGACTAAGGAGAGAGTACAGGAAACATACATAGAGTCGAAATTTGCTTCGTGAAAAGTCATGGACAGTGAAAAAACAAAGTTCCATGAAAAGCGGTGAGCTGAGCTAAGCAGATCTCAGCTAACTAGCTGTGGTTTAGGGGTGAAGGAAGTTGAGCAGTTTTGCAGATAGATGTGAAAAATATCACACTAAACTATCGTTTTAGAAGGGATTGTGTTATCTTTCTATAAATAAACAGAAAGTTCCTTTTTTAACTTTGTACAATTGTTACAAAACAAGTAAAAATTTATCAAATAACTAGCAGACCCCGCCACGCTTTGTTGTGGCTCAAAATGTATCTATTATAAATGTATAACATTTCCCTCGGGGGGGGGATTTTTCGAAAAATTTCTTCTTAGTGTACATTCTGTTGACGTACCCTATTAAAACGCAATCAAAAACGCAAAAACCCGCATCTAAAATAGTATAATAGAAGCTAAGTTCTTCACAGTAAGCCTTAATCCTGTTCCTTTCCCCTGCGGGGGAAATATCGAAAAATCCCTTCTTAGTGTCAGTGGCGTACCGTAGTGGGGACGGCAGGGACGGCCCGCCCCGGGCGGCACTGTTTAGGGGGCGGCAAAATTTCACAATAAATAATAATAATATCTTGTAGAAATTTGAAATATCCTAAATTTTTTCAAATTGGTTAGTGTACATTCTGTTGACGAACCCTATTAAAACGCAATCAAAAATGCAGAAAACCGCATCTAAAATAGTATAAATATAAGCAGAGTTCTTTACGGTAAGCCTTCCCCGTAAGGCTTACCGTAAAGAACTGTTCATCTCCCATGTTTAATGGAATAATATACAGCCTATGTCCACCCTGATTTCCATTCTAAATATTGGTGAAAAAATTTTAGAAATCGGATGAGTAGTTTTGGAGATTACCTGCTGCATATAAATTACATACATACTTATAAACATTACCTCTTTATAATATTAGTATAGATTATAACAAAATTTTCTTACATAATTTAATAAATTAAGTTATTAGCCTTGGATTCTCACACTACTATATTTATGTGACAATGCGCGAAGCGCCCCCTATGCTTCGGCACGACGGAACCCAAGGTTCGACATCGCGTCACCAAAGACTGCAATGACAAGTTTGTCAGGACTGACTCCACTCTGTCTTTAGGGTAGACATAGAAACCTAAATGGCAGCAATTTCTGTCTTGTTCGCGTATGCGGTCGTGTTTGTAGGGGCTTAGATATGACACGTGGGATAGCATGGATTGAGGAAGTGCTTCAAAACCAAATCTATATACAGTATATACAGGGTGTATCAGAATGACGTTTTAAAAATTTGGAAGATTGTAGAGGATGGAATTTTGAATGTTCTGATATAAGGAACTCATAGCCGGAAATGTGTTATAAAGTTTTTACAGAACTTTGCACTTTGCAATTGGTATGCTGAATGAAACAGCAGAATACAGTATTTATGACATGTTTATTGAAAAAAACAATAAAGTACAATCAAACTGTAAATCGAATCAGTGGCTGCGCTACTTTAGAGTAAATGTTCAATGTGATGACCAACAACTTTTTTACATAATGTGCAACAACGAACCATGTTATGTCAGACTCTCTGTAAGATGCCACACTCCCCTCTCGTGGTAATAAATGCTGTAAATATGGTCTCCATAAGCTCATGAACTGTTCCTACAGGTGTTGCGTACACAAAGGCCTTTACATAACTCTATCAGAAGAAGTCAAGAACAATAACATAATGTATATGAACAGAACGGCAGCTACCAAAGTGAAGGGCGCTCAAGCACCTTCCGCTTGTAGAAACTTTATATCACATTTCTGGCTATGTGTTATTTATGTCAAAACGTTCACAATTTTATTTTCTACAATCCCCGAAATTTTTAAAACGTTATTCTGATACACCCTGTATAATAAAGGCGAGTTGATAATAATAATAATAATCAGCGCAGAGACCAAATGGTTAGGACATGAAAGTTAAAATTATGCACACAGTTAGGATTCATCACAAGAACGAACACTATGAAAAATTCTTTGAAATTCCTCACTGCAGTGGAGAAAGAGAGGATTGTTTTACCTTAAGGCCCTGTACACACTAGGCGTTTTTCAACACGCGTTAAACGCTCGTCGAACGCCGAGCTAACGCGCGTTAGCTCGGCGTTCGACGAGCGTTTAACGGAGCATGCGCACTGGCTCGGTTTGGAAATGGATGTGGAAGTAATTGCTTGTGTGTGGCTCCTCTATCGTCGCTATAAAAGACGACGGCGGCCCTGTACACACTAGGCGTTTGACGAGCGTTTAGCGGAGCGTGCGCACTGGCTCGGTTTGGAAATGGATGTGGAAGTAATTGCTTGTGTGTGGCTCCTCTATCGTCGCTATAAAAGACGACGGCGGAGGCAAAGAGAATTTTGGGTGCACCCAATATTACGAGATAGACTGACGCATGAAATGTTTGCGACGTTGTATCCAAAACTAAGACAAAATAAATTCAAGTTTTTTAATTCTTTTAAAATATCTATAAAATCCTTTGACGATGGTTGGTGTCTTTTAGATTTCATCAATAAATAGATCAGTATCGAAATGATCGTT
>NW_019385774.1:163972-178688 GCF_000671375.1 Centruroides sculpturatus
ACCAACCATCGTCAAAGGATTTTATAGATATTTTAAAAGAATTAAAAAACTTGAATTTATTTTGTCTTAGTTTTGGATACAACGTCGCAAACATTTCATGCGTCAGTCTATCTCGTAATATTGGGTGCACCCAAAATTCTCTTTGCCTCTGCCGTTGTCTTTTATAGCGACGATAGAGGAGCCACACACAAGCAATTACTTCCACATCCATTTCCAAACCGAGCCAATGCGCACGATCCGGTAATCACTCGTCAAACGCCGAGCTAACGCGCGTTAGCTCGGCGTTCGACGAGCGTTTAAAGCGCGTTGAAAAACGTTTAGTGTGTACAGGGCCTAAGCCTCAAGACCGAGATATCTCGGGCGAGTTACATAGCGTTACATAAAACGCAGTCCTTAAGTCCATTTTTGACAAAACTTTTTTTGAAGTTTTGGAATGTTTTTTTAAATCCCCAAATTTTTTCAAAATTTTTTCCCGCGCGAAAAAATTTTATTGCGATTTTAATTAGCCTTTGATAAGGCTCGATTAAGGCTTAATTGTTTTTTAATGGGAGTTTTTTTATCAAATTTATTTCATTGTTCTAAAGTTGTAGTGCACGGATTTTCTTTCGGTAAAGTTATTTAAAGCTAGTTTCTGACGTCAAAAACGACCTCCGATAGTTTTTTAATTTTTTTAATTAATAGATTTTATTATATATAAATTTAATTAAGTAGGGGGGTCGGAAATCGCAATAAAAATTTCAATGTTTTAAAAATATTTAAAGATATAGGCCTCGTTAGTAGTCACTCTACTTTATACCCTTGTCCTCCCGAGACGTCTACGAGAATGCCCCGGAAAATCCAATTCCAGCTGTGTTCAAGGTCACCCAGCTGTGTAAACAATGACTTATTGGTGTTAAATTTCACAGAAACGCAAGACAAAGGAAAATAAAATTTGAAGCTTTCTCTTCAAAATTAACGCCCCGATCTCCCCTATATATATATGTATAACTGACTTTCATTGTGAAATTTGTTTAAATAAATATTCCTTAAAGTTTACATCACGTTTACTTTCACATTTTCAATTAATTTGTTTTATTGGTCTGAAAAAGTAAATGAACAATTTACCCCACTAAGGGGTACTGTACAGTACATTGTTACAAAGTCGCACTCTTGAGAAAACTAAATATTTGAAAATATTAATAAATTTATAGGAGAGTACAAAAATCTGGAATATATAGTGAAGAGAATGCTTATCCTGTCAGCGGACTTACAGTTTTCTATGTTAAGTCAAATTTTCTTAAAAAAATTTATGTATAAACTGTCACAACTAACCCCGGTTTCCCCTAATCTACTGTACTGTACTGTACATACAACAGTTTTTTAAAATTTTAAGTTAAAAAAGAGGTACTTATATAAGTTAATGATTGTATTAATTGAAAAATTATATAGAAAAAGAATTAACACAAATAATTTCAAATATCTGCAATTTGGCTGATGCCCTATTATATTTCTGATATAAATAGTCATTGGGTTGGAAGGTGTAATTTATGTATTACTTTTACATTGTTCCAACCCGGTGTTACACTTTCAAGATTAATAGTTACTAAAGGTTTCTGCTTTTATATCCTTTTATAGCCTATCCTAACCTTTCTGCTCTGCCCTTTTGCGTTCGCTTATACGTTGAGATATGGGTCTAGTCATGGCTCTAATGTAAAATAGCATAAACTCCTTTGCTGAGGGTTATGCTATGAACACAGCTTTTCTTATTATTGCCACGTATAGCTACCATTAGAAAAGAACTTCCGTGATGATGGGATGATGAAACAGGTAATTTTAATTAATGGAAAAGTACAGTACAGTACATTCTAGCCAAACAATACGTAAATGGGACAATAAATAAAAGAGATACAAGCGCAAATCTTGCTTATGAATGCAAATGGAAGAGCTCAGTTTACAAGAATAAAATGTGTATAACCTTGTTATCTAAATAATAAAATTTACAGTAAAGCCACTATTAATAAACACTCCATTAATGCTACGAAGTTCCTGTTGTGAGTCACACGGTATAGAACAATATAAGCCCTTCGAATATGTAAAATAATAGCTGAGTGGACCTAATATGGACCAAACTGAAAAGACTTTCTTATTGGTAACTCAGGTGATGTATTAACTTTCTAGATAAATCAAAAAACAAACGAGTTGTTATAGATAGAAAAGCTTAAGTGTAAAAAAGAAGAAAGCGGGAACGTATACGATTCTTCTACTGCGAATTTAACTAGTGGACGAAACGATGTTTAGGATCCTTGGCTTTCAAAAATATCCTGTAAATGGTAATAAGCGTTGGTTATAATTTTATAATATATACGAATATCATAAATTCTTATAGTTTCTGATCGTAATCTTTATGCCTTAATTACCTGTGTCTCCATCACAATCACTACAAAAGCTCCTTTGTACACTAATGGGAAAATTTCGTTGCGTGTAGCATACCTTTAAGCAGAGGATATACAGTGGTGCCTCGTATAACGTACGCCTCGAATAACGGACGCTGCGAATAACGAACTTTCTGTTTGACCGTTACGTGACTCGAGCAACGGACTTGCTGCGAACAACGGACTTTCCGTTCGGCAGTTACGTGAGACGAACAATGGACTTTCTTCGAACAAGTGCGAATGATGTTTCCACTCTTTTGCCGTTGCCAATGACAATCTGCTATTTTTAGGATATATTAGTATTATTAGAATGTATTATTAGTATATCTGAAGTAGAAATGTAATGTAATATATGTTGATGATTTAAATAAACATTAAATGTAATGTAATATATGTTGACGATTCAAATAAACGAAATGTAATTGTGTAGATGCCGAGGTGGCGGGACGAAAAGAGGTTGTAAAAAACAAACGGAGCGAGAGTAGCTCGTAGAAGTGTTTAGTGATCTTAATTAATAAAGAATTATTCGTATCATATAATCTGGCAAGTTAAGTCATTTATAATGCATCATGGCTTCTAAAAAAACAGAAAGGTGATTTCAATTGAAACAAAGCAAGAAATCATCAGGAGTGAAAGTTGACAAAAACTTTCTTGTCGAATGGGGAGAGGTTCAGGAGTTTACCAACACTCATTATCCAAACAGAGCTGAGGCCAACAGGATCAATGATCTCTACGATGACACCTTTGTCCGTCATTTCCGACAGGTGTTAAAGAAGAAAGAGAAACAGACCACCTTGGTCATGTTTTTCAAGAAGCCAGCGGGCAAAAAACAAAGGATGGAACAAGAGAAGTTGACCCTGCAAGTTCCGGTAGCCTCTCCTGAATCTGACTCCGATTAAAAAACAAAAAAAAAAGACCCGCTGCAATGTGTAAAAAGTCTGTATCTGTATGAATGTGTAAAGAAAGTGTTCTTCCACCTCCTCCTCACAACATCTGACTACCCGGCATAATTGGTGTCTGCTCCATTTTCATTTTTTATGGTACAGTACGGTTATTTTATGCTGCGGAACGAATTATATGTTTTAACATGTATTTCTATGGGAAAATGCGTTTCGTATAACGGACGTTTCACTTAACGGACGTGTACCTGGAACGGATTAAGTACGTTGTACGAGGCACCACTGTATTTTATTTTACATTGAATTTTGTGTATCTGGTTTTGAAAATAATTTATGAAGTTTTCGCCCCTGCGAGTTTCAACACCAACATCCTTATTTAAATTACAAATATAATGAAAGAAAAAATCAAATAAGAATTAATAATGTTGCTTTTTTCATTCAAAAATCAGAAAAAGGACACAATTCTGAATTTTGATTTATTGTACTGTATTTTGCTAAAATTTAATGTAATATCAATTATTATTAGATTACAATGCGTGTATTTTTATTATATTTTTTAATATAATAAAAAATAATTTATTTCAGTCGACTCCTAAACAAACCCGTCGTTTATAAACACGCCAGATAATTCAATTAACCTTGAGAGAACGTAGAAACCTTGAGAAGCTTAGTCTAGAGCTCTGGAGCTTATATCATCAATTTAATCCCGTAAAGTAGACTTCCCGTTTTAAACAGGAAGCATTGTTGTGCAGTTAACGTAGTACAAATCAGGTTTTATTAAAAGATAATGCTGAAGGCGTAAATTAAGCGCCCACCAGTGGCCAAGCAGTCTTCGTACTCTGAACACTGGACATTCGGTCGTGGGTTCGTGCCTCGCTCGGACGGCCTGGCGACGTGGACTTTTCCGGGTTAACGCCGGTGTAACGCCTAAATAGTGGCCAGTTTCCCTTAAAAAGAGACCTCCCGGAAGGCATTCCCCAGGCAGATCGCCGAAGTGTTGCCTTGCCGTAACCAAACAAACAAGTGAATTAAGTAGTCTACGTAATTGTGTGGCAAAAGACGAATCTAGATGTATCTGCATTCGCTCATGAAAGTTCCTGATGAATTACATTCAAATTAAGGTTCCCCAGAGAAGCAGACCGTAGCCTTCTCTTCATCGTTCTGGTCTTCCACATCACTGTTTATCATTATTGTACAGCGCGTGCGATAAATTTTGAAAATGAAGGGGGAAATCAAAATTTAATCTTTAAAATTTCTTTTCGTCTTCGCTAAGACGTAAAAAATAGTTGTAACCATTGACCTTTTATTATTTTTCTTAGGAAGAGTGAGTTTTAAATGGAAAATTTTTCTGTGAAAATAATAATTAACCAGTTAAAAGTAAATTAAGATTGATAACCTTAATTAAATGTAAAGGTTTTGAATCGGATATTTTTAGAGATAGTTCACAATCGATTTTAAACTTAATTCATTATAAATATTTCTAAAAAGACAGACGTGGATTACAATAAATCTGGACTAATTGTTGAATCTAAAATTCGTTAAATAATTCTGATGTTGTGAAAAGTTTATAAATACAAAAATTTTCTGGATTTTTATGTATTTTTCCCAATATTTCCACTTGCTGTGGTGTTCATACTAGAGAAAAAAAGTTATAGAACTGAATTTGCACATAAGTTGGCTTACAATACGCTACAGTTTAGAGCTTCATGCTAGGAAAGTGCAAATTAGGGCATTACATCTTTAAATTTGGTATTATTTAAATGTCGTTTTATATTAGTTCTTTTTTTAAACGCTTTTTATCCGCTTAATAAACATTTAAAGAAACGCAACGACCAATTTGTCAGGAAAATTTTTCGCAAATAGTCAATGTTTTCACGATTTCGGCAAATCTGTAAAGATGCCCGTTTGCTCGATTCTTCACGTCCTGTACAGTCTAAACACATCCATGCACGGAACTAATGTGTAAAAAACGAAACCGTCGGCGCGCGGCAGTTGTAAACGTAAGTACCGCAAAAACTTGCGAGTGCGATACTTAGCCACTGCTATCGAAAGCAGACATCAGAAAGCGGTAGACCAGTGGCGTGCCGTCATTAGAAGCGGTGGATGCGCCGCTTCCCTTGTATTTTCTAAAAAATAAATACATTGCGATACATAAGGATAGTCATAATCATTATCAATTTCTAGTGGTGAACCATCACTATACATAATACACAAAGTGTGTATAACACATGCTGAAGTAATCACAACAGACCCAAGCTTCCTTCTTAAAATATATAGGCCTAAATATTTTAGTATCCTCATACGATGAGATGACTAAATGCCTGCTCAATAATAATTCGAGTTGAGCTTAAAACTTTGTTATAAATTTTTTTCTTTTCTTCCAAGATGACCATTGTCTCTAAAAGGTGTGAGAAGGTGTCTGCTAAGTGGATAAGTACAGTCACCTAAAACGTGTGAATCATTTGGTAAAAGATATGAATCATTAGCAATGGCTTGTGCAATTGGAGAGTTACGGTTTAAGTGGATTTAAAACAGGATCAGCATCGTTTGCTGATCCTGTTTTAAATCTGTATTGCAAATGGCTTGCAAAATCACACTTGCCACTTGTTTTCTATTAATGTAAGCATTCTTCTCGTGTTTTCTTACAGAAAACAAAACGTGTCTTCCATCAATAAATCCAAGTGTCTTTGGCAAACTATTAGCTCTTAAATCAGCAAAATCCTTAATTTCTTTTTGGGCTGCTTCACCATTTGGCCATTTTATGATACGTGGAGCCAGTTCTAGTAGTCGATAACAAAACTTGGCGAACTCAGTGTTTGCATGACGTTGGGACATTCCAAATCGATCTGATACACCACAGAAACTGTCTTGGTTTCTTAATTAATAACCACAGAGACACGAGCATTGCATTTTCTTTTGATGTATACGGTTTCTGATAGATATTTTCACTGGTAGCATTTTCTTCAAAATCTGAAAACAAAAAAATCATGTACTGTATATTCATACTTAACTGTGAAGTTTGTATAAGATATGGTAAAATATAGAGGATCGGAACACGCAGTTTCTCGAGAACGAAATGACATGCTAGATAGATAGATAGATAGAGAAGGCCTTACCCACAAGTATAGTCAAGGATAAATAGGGGAATAAAGTTAAAGGAGAGGGAGGAGGGCAGGGGAAAGGACAGGTGAGAAGAAAATGTGGGAGGAATCTCATGATGCCAGGCTGGGAACCGTTTACAACCAAAAGGGGTGTACCCAATGTTAGGCTAAAGTTAGCAAATAATTCTGTCTGAAATATAAACGAGAATTTACTCTGCCATACATCAAGCTGGAAAAAATTCCGTTTTGCAACTTTAAAACTGTTTTGTTCGCAAAAATGTCTGTCCGAAATTCTTATCGTTTCGGAAGCAGGCTGCAAGTACGCCGTCAGTATAAAGTCGGTAGCAGCGATGCACGTCTCCAGGTGTGACGAAGCGTACACGAAAAAAAAAAATTACTACTAAATGGAGGCTCCGAATATTGATCTCCATACCTCTCATATGCAAACCGAGCGCTCTACCATCCGAGCTACAACCCCAACGTTCATAATACCTTTACGGTTCATTTTCATTCTTTCATTATCTACTGTCGAGTAACGTTTTCACAGTTGCAATGGATTATCTTCGTGTTTTCGGCTGAGCGATGTGATCTCGGTGTAAAACTTGGAAATTTTCGAATTGTGGTCACGTTGGAGGAACGTGGGAAGATAAGTGTTTTTGAAATGACAACGTTGTCCAGAAAGTACGGATCCGGACTTGTTCGAAAAGTCAATGTCTACCGCAGTGGCTGCTGTCATTGGAAGCGGTGGAAGCACCGCCTCACTTGTATTTTCCAAAAAAATAAATACATATTAATTTTAATTATATGAAAATAATCGCACAATATTCTATTATAACCGAATTACGTATCTTATTACAAATTTCTATACTACACGTGAAAAAAAAATAAGACTGCTATTGTTACGAGCTATGGGGCTCGGGATATAAATTCAGAACACAGTTTACCGAAACCGACACTTCTACTTAGACACACTAAAAAACAAAAACGTTATATAACACGTTAAAAGAAAAACAAAACTTCTCGAACGTCCTAATTTTTCGAATCCTTTCCTTTTTTTTTCGAAATCGTTTTTTTTCCCCTTTTTTTTAATCATTCTTTTTTGTTTCGCCAATCTCCGCATCAAGGTGCTAGTCTTTTTTTAGAGCCGGCGCGACAGTATTGTATATTCGAATACTAGTGGTGGAGAGGAAGCGCTGTATTGTCAGCTCCCAAAAAGTCAGATTCGCGCATGCGTTTTACAGAGCACCAACCTCACCCGGTTTAGCTGGTGGAAGCCAAGGACCTCGGGTGGATGCTACACACGTATAACGCTTCCAATTTTATCCAGGACCGGTTCTGGGCTGTTAGACGCCTGCCCGCTAGATATTTGGCCGCCCTCGCCTGATTATGCGAATCATGAGTAGATTTATGACTTAACCCAACCGATAAGAATTTACTGGTATGTTTTATGATATTTCTCTATAGTTCACAGGAGTTTTAAAAAATTCATTAAAATATTTGATATTTTTATTCCGCTCTCCCGTCTTATATTACTTTGTTTCAATTACTGGATTTCAATGTTAAACCAGTGATATTACGATTTCGTACATCCCATCTTTAAGGGGATGTAGAAAAAAACGCGTACAATTCTTGTATAATGTTAAAAAATTAACTGTTACTTTCGTAGCATAATTTACAACTAAATTTAATAAATGAGAGAGATGCACGAGGTACAGAAAACGCTCTAGAATTTATATTCCTTAAATTTACGATTTATGTATCTGTTGTGATAAAAATTTGTCTTTCTACATTTTACCGAGACTACAAATATTCAATAACAAAGTAAACGGTTTCGACTTATTTCTACTTAAGAACTAGTTAAATAATTAAGAGATTAGGGAATTAGGGACATAAACAAAATCCAGCTAAAAGAGTTAGAATATTACTTAAAAGCTTAACCGAACCAATCTCTAGCCGAGTAAAGTGGGACTGATTTCTTCGAAATAATAGATGTAATAAAGACAGACATTTTTCCAGTTAGACGAGAGTGACCGAAAAGATGTAAATTTTGGAAATTTTCCGTGTACACCTAGTCCTAAAAATAATTAGTTAGAAAACAAATGACTATTAAGTTTAACAAATTTAGATTTTTACAGCTATGGCGAGAATCGTTTAAAATTTACAACAACCCTGTCGCGTCCATTGAGAAATGCTAGTGATGCGACAACAAAAGCATTTGACATTGACCAGTATCGGCACCCTCGGGATTTGGCAGCCCGCGTGCATGCACGCACCGCACACCTAGCAGGACTATCTCTGATTCCACTCGTAGGGAGCTATTTGACTAACTGTTTAAAATTTAAAAAGTAAAGATTTTATGTTATTTTTATGTACGTTTCTTCACAAAACTATATTTAATTATAATTTTCTTTAAAACTATATTCATACAATTGAAGAATATTTTGAACCGGGTATTTATATCCACCACACATTTTATTTCACCAAGTAAGTTTTTATAATTTTATTATTAATTTTAGCTCTTATATTATGGCTAGCGATTTAGACTGTAATTGCGGTATTGAAAATTTATTTTTAAAAAGTTTTGGCTCAAGATCATATAATGAAAAACAAAACATTGTTAAAAGAGAAAGACCAGTGCCTAAATTAAATATAAACACTTCAATAAAAAATTTGTTCGACATTTTCACGATAAAATGGCTCTGTAAATGCATAAAATGCAAAAATTGTTTTGTTGGCTTGCCTACTATTTTCAAATGAAATTAGTGTGTGGAATAAGAATGGCTTCGACGATTTAGCTGACAAAAGACACGAAAAATCGTCGATTCTTTNATTTGTTCGACATTTTCACGATAAAATGGCTCTGTAAATGCATAAAATGCAAAAATTGTTTTGTTGGCTTGCCTACTATTTTCAAATGAAATTAGTGTGTGGAATAAGAATGGCTTCGACGATTTAGCTGACAAAAGACACGAAAAATCGTCGATTCTTTCGTATTTGAAGCAATTTGGAAATCGAAGCGGAATAGAATTTAACATTAGTAAATAATATAAAATAAATATTGAAAATTATATCGGGATAGTTACGGTTAATAGATATATTATATCTAAATGAATAGATGTTATATGTTTTTATCAAAGCAAGAATCGGCATTTAGAGGGCATAGGGAATCCATCGAATCTAATAACAAAGGTAATTATATTGAACTTGTGTATTTATTAATTACTTCAGATAAATAATATATTAAAAATACATTTAAAGAATTATCTGATTGCCCCTGGAAGTCGGCTTCTTATAGAAACACAGCTTCCTTCGCATCAAATATCACGGCACACCACTGCAGAAAGGATAATTTCAAGGAATTAAAGAAGTGGCGCACCTCAGCAGATGGTGAAAAAAAAGGCTCGTCGTCGTCTTCCGCTTCATTTCCAGAGATTCGGGTGCTTCCGAGAGATGTCGAGGAGAGCGGAGAGTGCCTCAAACTGGTGGTTGTCATTACTCCCGACGATAGCGACTCGACTGTGGTCGACTACCTTGGGACTGCAATACCAGGAAGTTGCAGAATGGACGGTGGTGTGTCGAGGGGAGTCCAAAGTGAACGTGGAAACATCCGTCAAGCAGAAGAAACCTTGGTAGAAAAAGCTCTTCTTCTGCTGCATAAAATGAATTTTTTCTCTTTCAAGGTCACTTCCACCCACATCCACTTTTCACCCGATATGACTCTGCCAACCGAATACGACTTTGTCACCCGGCTACGACTTAATTTATTGGACTTGACATTTCATCCCGGATTGGGTTTTTTCCCTTTGAATTGACTGACAGACATTTCTGCACTGGTTGTTCAACTTCGATTAGATTAAAGTCCATAGAACAGTGGTTTTTAACCTTTTAGTGATGAGGGACCATTTATCAAAATTTTTGTTTTGCCATGGACCACGAACTGTTTGGCAGTAAAATAGGTTTTTATAAAGTTGTTCTATAAATTAAACAAGTAGAAAATTATTCGGAACCAAGAGTATTATGTTTGCGAAAATGTTACATTAATTATATTATTTTAGTGCGATTTTTTTGACTGCATACTTTTTACCAACTGCTGAATTCTTGGTTCAGTGCTACTCAAAGCAAACGCATGTCGGCACTGGCATCCAACCGATTTCGATGTTTATTTTTAATTATCAAAAGCACTGAAAATCCTTGCTTGCATAAATATGTGGTTGAAAATAAAGTTAGGTACTGTAAAGCAATTTCTCGAATTTTAGGGAAAGCAATACAGTAGCTTTTTGGCTCCAAAAATCTTTAAGATTAATTCCTGTCTCGAATGTATCCTTGCAGTTACTATCATGTTGCATTTCAATTAACTCTTCTTGTATTTAGTCCGGCACCTCAGAAATGTTGACTATGAAAGGATTGCAAATCAGTTTCCTTGACCTTTGTCCTTGCAGTCAGGAAAATAGCGATTAAATTCATTTTTCAAGCTTTGCAAATGGAATGTAATGTTCTTTTGTATTTGTCCTTTAATCTCAGCACACTGTCAATCAAAAATTGGGTTCAATGTATCAAGCGCAGAAAAATTCTCTCTTTCGACTTTGCTGATCCATAGGTTGATTTTAGCGTTAAACGCACTGATTTTATCTTTAAATGCAAATTTATTGCTAGTCCCTTCCGATTTCATATTTCCTGACCGTGCACCATAACCCAGCCCAGTCTAACTATCGGCTCTAACCTTGACGTACCGCGCATTGTAATCAACTCGTTATTTATTTAAATATTTTGGGATAACTTCACGGACCACGTCGGGTGTTTTCAGGAACCACCAGTAGTCCACGGACCACAGGTTAAGAACCACGGCCATAGAACAAAGACAGACTGATGATCAAAGTAACAACCAAAACATAACAGTGCTTTTACTAGTTTAAACACTTGTAAAATGGTACTTATGGGTTAAAAGGACGCCAGTCGGAAATTGCGATCAAAGTCGCGATTTTGAATGAAAATATCAAAATAAAAATAGACTAGTAAATTTAAATCTAAAAAGAAGAAAAATTACTGTTAAGGTTGTAATAATGAAAAAAAAATTTATTAGGATGATTATAGATATCACCCGTTTGCCATATTTGCCGTATACTTTACAAAATAATTTGCATGTTCAAGTGGTTTATTATTAGAATGTATGAAATTTTGTTAAATCTTTATAAATCGTGGAGTGTGGCTATTTTTATTATTTTATTGCATGTAATAATTATTTTTTCTATGTTATTAAGTCGTTACTTTACGCTTTATCTGTAATCGTTGATTCAAATAAGTAGATGTGACGTCATGACTCGCTCGTGCGATTATGAAAAGTAGATGTGCAAGTTGCTCCTTGTGTTAGATTGTGAGATTCATTATCCCGTTCATTACCACGATCTGAAAATGGGAAATTGGGACTTACCGAACGACGAACGTGGAGCTGTTAGTTTGTTTCAGAAAAAAGGAATTTTACATTCTGAACGTATTTGCAAGAATAACCATCCAATGAGTTTGTATTTTTGTGAAACAGAAGCTCCGAAATGGAGATGCCATGTCAGGACGTGTCGACAGAAAAGGGGCATTACGATAGATAACTGGATTTTCGGGTCACGTATATCCTTCTTTGATGCTTTGCTTTTTACATACATTTGGTAGCTGGAACTGTTTTCCTTGGAATTTTGTAAAATGCAAGTAGGACTTGACTTTTCTACAACCATCAATTGGAACAGTTGCATAAGGGAGGTCTGCGCCCATTCTTTAATGACTCGTTGTGACGGAAAGGTAGACGGTGTTCACAAGGGTTAATGTTCAGGGTCGTAGACCATCATGGCGGCTCTTCCTGTTTTAGCCTCGAAACCGGACAGCTTTGGAGACGACGTGTCACGTGACGACGCGAGCGAACGGCGGCGGCTGCTGCGTCGCGATAAACGGGGAAAACCGATGCGCGGGTTAACGTCTATATACGTAGACTCATGGCGGCTCATCTCTGATTCCGCAAAAAGAAAAGGAAACAGTGGGGACGCACGTTCTAACCTAACCTAACCTATTCTAATAAATTATCATAATTATTACCAATTATATTATTAGATTAGGTTAGGTTAGGTTAGAACGTGCGTCCCCACTGTTTGCTTTTGTTTGCTGGAATCAGCGCCGGCGCTGCCGCGGCGCAGCAGCCGCCGCCGTTCGCTCGCGTCGTCACGTGACACGTCGTCTCCAAAGCGGTCCGGTTTCGAGGCTAAAATAGGAAGAGCCGCCATGATGGTCTACGACCCTGGACATTAACCTTGACAAGATAGTTGAAATAGAAGAAACGATGTATACAAGAAGGAAGTACAATGTTGATCGTGTTTTATCCCAACAATGGGTGTTTGGTGGACTATATCGAGAGACAAAGGAATGTTTCCTCGTTTCAGTGCCAGATCGTTCGGCAGAAACGTTATTGAAGGAAGTGGAAAATCGTGTTCATGAAGGAACTACCATATTTTAGGATTGTTGGAAAGGCTATAATACCAAAGAATTACAAGAAGGATATTTTCGTTATCAAGTGAATCACAAATTAAACTTTGTCGATGAGGATACCGGATGTCTCACACAGAATATAGAGAGGTTAGGGGGAAATTGAAAATGGAGAAACAAGGTACAGAGAAGTAGGCCTACTTCTCGTCATCATCTCAACTTGTATCGAGTTTATGTGGAGAAGAGGGAACCGTAAAAACGAAGCATTTTCAGCAATCTTACAAGACATTGCTAAATTCATGGAACCGAAATGATAAACTGCTAATGTAAAAAGTAAGCATTTTTGAAAATTTGTTACTTATTTAAAGTATGCCTTTTGTATAACATTAATTTATTGTTTGATTTAACAATTGTATTAAATTTGACAAGTAAAAAATTGCACTATTCGGAAAAAACGCTGTTTCCGACTGGCATCCTCTTAACCCATAAGTGTAGAGTTCAACTTTTCATTAAATAATTGATATTATATAGATTTAATATTTCCTTAATCAAAAATAAAAACTGAACTGCACTCTTATAATCTTGTTAGATATTTATATTTCATTCAGACTTAATCGAATTTATTTATTTTTTATAGTATGATTAATCAATTTATATTTAATTTTCTAAGAGCTTTGACAATAAGGGTGCGACTATGCAGACGCGAGCGAGCGAATTTTCCGAGCGAGCGAGAATATGTGGCGAGAAGAGACGAGACGCGATAAATATCAAAACCTGTCAGATATGTGCGAGAACCAGGAATTCGCTCTAGCCAGCGTTATTTCTCGCTTCTCGTTTGTGCATGGTTTTCCTTTGCGAAAACTAAATCGCTCGCAACCTCTCGCTCGCTCTAAATTCGCGTCTACACAGTCGCACCCTAAGAGAACAATTAAATGTGATATTATTTAACGTAATTCTTGCATAAACGAAGACCGAATTCTTGCAAAAACGAATAATTTATATTTATTGGCTAATCACACAGCAATCGAGTATACAATTATTTACAACTGTAATAAATTGCTTTCAAATACTTGATTGCTATTTGATAAGCTTTAAAATAGAAATCGAAAATACGTTGAATAATAATAATTTAAGGGCAAGCAGCAGAGTTATTAATATTAAGTGTCATATTGTTCATTTAAAATTGTCGACAACGTTCAAATTAAATAAATTTAGTACATAAAAACGAGCTTAAATTATATAAATACTAGAAATTCCCTTATCAAGCATGACTGAATGCTTTTTATGAAAAAGTAGGGATTGAATCTAACGGATTCGTTTGATTATTACTTCCCATTGAATTACTTTTAATTAGTAATAATTAGCCTATAATCAACCCGTGTTTATAAATATAATAGATAATAAATTAGTTTAGAAAATAATTTATTTATTGATTTTATAAGTTATTTTTTTCTGGTATTACGATTAGCTTAGATTATTTAGGTCTATAGTTTTATATACAATATATAAGCGTTATCTAAGTTACCTTTTTTTCAGTATACGAAACATCTTTATTCTAATTTAGATTTATATTTTACATACGTTATTTAAATATATCAATATTTTTGGGAAGGTTTTGTTTACATTATACACGTAAAATACCGGGACGTCAAAAAGGTTTCTCTGTTATTATTGACGCTCTCCTCTTCACTTTTAACCTTGGTAACAGTTCAGGGTTATCGTTACGTACGGAACTAAATCTAGACTTCATGACGTTATAGAAGGAATACGTGAGAATATACGCATAGAGTTCCTTTTTGTGATAATCATTGATACCTTTCTCTAATTTAGAAAATTTATTTTA
>NW_019385774.1:179110-188715 GCF_000671375.1 Centruroides sculpturatus
AGTCGCACCCTAAGAGAACAATTAAATGTGATATTATTTAACGTAATTCTTGCATAAACGAAGACCGAATTCTTGCAAAAACGAATAATTTATATTTATTGGCTAATCACACAGCAATCGAGTATACAATTATTTACAACTGTAATAAATTGCTTTCAAATACTTGATTGCTATTTGATAAGCTTTAAAATAGAAATCGAAAATACGTTGAATAATAATAATTTAAGGGCAAGCAGCAGAGTTATTAATATTAAGTGTCATATTGTTCATTTAAAATTGTCGACAACGTTTAAATTAAATAAATTTAGTACATAAAAACGAGCTTAAATTATATAAATATTAGAAATTTTCCCATCGAGCATGACTGAATGCTTTTTATGAGAAAGTAGGGATTAAATCTAACGGGTTCGTTTCATTATTACTTCCCATTGAATTACTTTTAATTACTAATAATCAGTGTTTATAAATATAAAAAATAATAAATTAGTTTAGAAAATTATTTCTTGATTTTATAAGTTATTTTTTTCTGGTATTACGATTAGCTTAGATTATTTAGGTTTATTTAGGTTAGTTTTATATACAATATATAAGCGTTATCTAAGTTACCTTTTCCTGAGTATACGAAACATCTTTATTCTAATTTATATTTTACATACGTTATTTAAATATGTCAATATTTTTGGGAAGGTTTTGTTTACATTATACACGTAAAATACCGGGAAGTCAAAAAGGTTTCTCTGTTATTATTGACGCTCTCCTCTTCACTTTCAACCTTGGTAACAGTTCAGGGTTATCGTTACGTACGGAACTAAATCTCGACTTCATGACGTTATAGAAGGAATACGTGAGAATATACGCATAGAGTTCCTTTTTGTGATAATCATTGATACCTTTCTCTAATTTAGAAAATTTATTTTACTTCAGTAATTACTTTCCTGGTTGTCATATATAACCGAGGGAAACTATGTCCATCGGTGAAAAAAATGACCATTCAAGATTTTTAGTTTTTTGAAGTCGAGACCTTAATTAAAACGTCAAAAAATACAAAAAAAATGTTTGGAGGAATTTTTCTGTATACAGTGGATGATCGGTTAACGAACATAATCCGTTTCAAGATTTTGTTCATTATCCGATTATTGATTTACCATACGTTTTTATGGGAATTTGATTAATTCGTTCCGGAGACTCCCAAAAGTAATAAATATATACTTTCTTACTGCATTTATTCATATGTAATAATAAAAATACATGTATACAATGTCTTGCATTTTTATTTGTCATGTTTTTTCCGTTTGTGGGGGTGAAGTTCGGAATATATATTAAACCTCGGGTTACCAACGGCAACCGGAGCAAATAACATTTGTTCCGAAACCCGTTTCAAAATTTTGTTCGTAAACAGTAGCTGTTTACGAACAAAATTTTGAAACGGGTTTAGGAGCAAATAACATTTGCTCCGGTTGCCATACAATAACTCGGTTTTCGAACAAGCTACTCGGCAGATCCGACCACCGATGATCAACTTCGAATGCGTTCGTTAATGGCGATCGCTCTGCGTTCCGCTACTACGGGAGTGCTCTGCTGTTTGTAGGCATTTAGGAACAACGGTAAAAGAAAAAAAATGGCGGCGCCCGTACTATAAATAGTGTCGTAATGGAGAGATCTATGATTTTAAAATATGCGTTTTTACGAACAAAAGAAGGGACCAAATTTTAAAATTTAACCATAAAATAGATTATCTCGCCGACGGAGCATTGAAAAAAGTTAGAATGCCGGCTACCATTCGAAACAAATTCGAAGAAGATACTTACATGACCGCGTGCACTAATTCGCGCTTTTACAACTTCAAAATTTTCATTTATACAACCACATAATGGATCTGGAAACGAAACTATCGGAGCTACGGAAGACGCCATGTTGTTTTCCATCTTAAACTACTATTACATGTGGCCGTTTTTGCCGTCCGACGAAGGGCACTCCGGTCGAAATATAGGAACGCATCACGCAAGAATTTTTAAACGAATGCCGCTGGCGCAGAGTTACGCGGAGGAATAAAAGAACGCACTCTTGCTGTATTTCCTGTGTTAAAGAAAGTCGACGGCCCGACCAATCAACGACAGGACTATCGATTTAATAATATTTGTTAACTTTGTTTATTCGTCANCGATCAGTATATACTAGGTTGAACGTCGATGTACACGTCGACGTCTCCCGCGTTCCGAAAAGTTTCGAATTGTTGCCTGAAGACAAAGGAAGACCAAACGGTATTCGTTATTTTATTGATACTTCGCTTCTTTTTGTTTGTTTAGTGAAGTGTTCGTTATCCGATTTGTTCGTTAACCGATTACACACTGTATATGGATGTTCTTGTGCATGTGTGTGAAATTCTTTACTTTTCCGAAGCATAATAACTCCTTTGTCTGCTTTCTGTACAAAATTTTGAAATTTTTAGAAATGTTTCTCTACTGGAAGCATTGACGCAATTCAATTTTGGTGGTTAAAGATCGACGGGGTAAACAGACAAACGAAGGTTGTGTCACATCTGCAGTATTGGCCCTACTGGAGATATGACAAGCGACCCTCGTCCACAAACTTAATGATTTCACACGTTATTCCCGTTGACAATTTTTTTTTTTTTATAAAACTCATCCCTACCTTAAAAAGTAAGCTTTTTGCTATTTTATAATAATAATATAGAATGTTTTTAATTATTAAACATCATAACAGGTGGCGGCACACACAGATTAAATGTTGCCGGGTAAGTTATTAATAATAAACTCGTTGCTGGATTTTTTAATGATGTATTAGATAAAATTTAATAAATGCATTTTTAATTAATTAATATGATCATAGTTAAGGTTCGAATACAATAGAAGGTTTATGAAAAATTTATTGTAATTTTTACTAAATATGTACATTGTTAATATGAAATAATTAAAGAAGGGAATCTATATATTTTAAAACATTTAACACAAAGAATTGAAATTTTAATCACTGTATCAGAATTCATTGAATATGAATCTGTCTGATATTTAAGATCGTTTTATTCTTTCCATTTAGTTAATTTTCATCTTGAAAATACAGAAAACTGAAACTAATAAAGGAGAAGAAGAACGAAGTTCAATCCTGCAAGAATGAAAACCATGATTTGCTCTTAAATATTTGTATTTTACAGGCTTGAACGTTGTAAATCTTTTTATAGGAATCGTGTTATGAAGGAAGTATTTTTTAAAAATACAATATTCGTTTTATTCGAATTTAACATATTATACAATTATATATTTAACAATACGAATCAATAAGATTATGAATAAAACATTTTAATNATTGATACCTTTCTCTAATTTAGAAAATTTATTTTACTTCAGTAATTACTTTCCTGGTTGTCATAGATAACCGAGGAAAACTATGTCCATCGGTGAAAAAAATGACCATTCAAGATTCTTAGTTTTTTGAAGTCGAGACCTTAAGTAAAACGGAATTTTTCTGTATACAGTGGATGATCGATTAACGAACATAATCCGTTCCAAGATTTTGTTCGTTATCCGATTATCGATTTACCATACGTTTCTATGGGAATTTGATTAATTCGTTCTGGAGACTCCCAAAAGTAATAAATATATACTTTCTTACTGCATTTATTCATATGTAATAATAAAAATACATGTATACAAGGTCTTGCATTTTTATTTGTTATGTTTTTTCCGTTGTGGGGGTTAAAGAATTTGTTCAATGTCGATTGCTTTTCTGTCTTCTTCATGATTTTTCAGAAGTAATTAATCGCATTGTAATTGTAGACATCCCTACGCCTATTAACCTCAACCTGGTTTGGATGCCATTTTAAGATCGTTTTGTTCTGACATTCTCCCATTTCTTCAAAAGATCTTTAATAGCAGATATCGGCATAAATCCGCTTTTTCAAAAGAAAACGTAAAAGAATTGTTTCTATCAGAAATATAAAAGGCTAGAATTACAAGGGAGATTTTCAAAGTTCGGGGGAATACTAACCGTTCAGTATATACTAGATTGAACGTCGATGTCGACGTCTCCCGCGCTCCGAAAAGTTTCGAATTGTTGCCTGAAGACAAAGGAAGACCAAACAGTATTCGTTATTTTACTTCGCTTCTTGTGTTTGTTCAGTGAAGTGTTCGTTATCCGATTTGTTCGTTAACCGATCACACACTGTATATGGATGTTCTTGTGGGTGTGTGTGAAATGCACTATTTTCTTTACGTTTCCGTAGCATAATAACTCGTTTGTTTGCTTTCTGTACAAAACTTTGAAATTTTTAGGAATGTTTCTCTACTGGGAGTATTGACGCAATTCAATTTTGGTGGTTAAAGATCGAAGGGGTAAACAGACAAACGAAGGTCGTGTCACATCTGCAGTAGTGGTCCTACTGGAGATATGACAAACGACCCTCGTTCACAAACTTAATGATTTCACACGTTATTCCCATTGACAATTTTTATAAATCTCATCCCTACCGAAAACAGTAAGCTTTTTGCTATTTTATAATAATAATATGGAATGTTTGTAATTATTAAATATCATAACAGGTGGCGGCACACACAGATTAAATGTTGCCAGGTAAGTTATTAATAATAAACTCGTTGCTGGATTTTTTAATGATGTATTAGATAAAATTTAATAAAATTTTTAATTAATGAATATGATCATAGTTGAGTTTCGAATACCAGAAAAGATTTCTGAAAAATTTATTGTAATGTTACTAAATCTGTACACTGTTAATTAATATGAAATAATTAAAGAAGGAAATTTATATATTTTAAAACAGTTAACACAGAAAATTGAAATTTTAATCACTGTATCAAAATTTATTGAATATGAATCTGTCTGATATTTAAGATCGTTTTATTCTTTCCATTCAGTTAATTTTCTTCTTGAAAATACAGAAAACGGAAACTAATAAAGGAGAAGAAGAACGAAGTTCAATCCTGCAAGAATGAAAACCATGATTTGCTCTTAAATATTTGTATTTTACAGGCTTGAACGTTGTAAATCTTTTTATAGGAATCGTGTTATGAAGGAAGTATTTTTTAAAAATACAATATTCGTTTTATTCGAATTTAACATATTATACAATTATATATTTAACAATACGAATCAATAAGATTATGAATAAAACATTCTAATGTTAAAACAGTCAAATTAAATTAAATTTTATAGAATTTATTTCATGTGTGTTGTTATTACTTTCAGTTGTTCTTTGGATGAAACACAACGTTTAGAAGAAAATATTTTCCAGGATTAAAGAAAAAAGTTGTATATTAGATAGTGTTTTACTTGAAGAAGCAGGAGAGAAATCTATTTCATGAAATAAGGATCAATGGAAAAAGCATGAAGATATAAAAACACTTTTAAAATGTTTTGCAGAAATTGTTTACTTTAATATGTTGTATCATTCGCAGTGATTGAAAGTATTAGTAATATTATATATTTACACTCGAAGTTTCTCATCTGTAAAATTAGTTTTTATGTTTTGATGCAAAAATGTGCTTTTCGATATATAAATGTTTATTTAGAGTTAAATACTATTATTGATTATTTATTGCTTCTAGTGAAGAAAATTAATTTATTACACACAAATAAAATATTATTTAACACAATTTTTTTAATTGCAGATAAAAGAAACCGAAAGAAATTTTCATGTAAACACTGTAAGAAGAATTTCAAAACGAAACAAACTTTGCAAACCCATGAAAGAATACATACAGGAGAAAAGCCTTACACTTGTGACGAGTGTAAGAAGAAATTTACACAACGGGGAAACTTAATTACACATCTTCGCACCCACACCGGAGAAAAGCCTTATAGTTGCGACGAATGTAAAGAGAAGTTTACACAAAGGGGAGACTTAATTAGACATATTCGCACCCACACCGGAGAAAAACCTTACACTTGTTACGTGTGTAAACANAATTTAAATAATTTAATGTGATTTAAAATATATTTAAAAACAAAAATACTCACCTGGGTAAGACTCTTCTTCACTAAAGATATTTCTTTATTTTTATCTCTGACTTTTCTTTGAAGATCATTTATGTCATGTAACAAGAATTCAAATTTCTTGTTTAATTCTTCTTTTTGTTTAGTTTTCATCTCTAATTCTTTTATTTTTTTGCTCATTTCATTGCGTTGTTTGTCGTATAACAATCTTCTACTATTCTTTTCGTTCGTGTAAATGACCAGCTGATTCTTCAACGAGTTTCTTTTCTTTATCGCTGACTGTATCTTATCTTTTAAATGATGCATTGTCACCTGAAATATAATAATCAATAATTCCTTTAAAAATTTTAATTACAATTAAAATATAATGCTGTATAAATACAGGATGGTGGTAAAGTAACTTATTAACCAACTAACGGCAATTTCTGGAGCGCGNTGTAAGAAGAAATTTACACAACGGGAAAACTTAATTACACATCTTCGCACCCACACCGGAGAAAAGCCTTATAGTTGCGACGAATGTAAACAGAAGTTTACACAAAGGGGAGACTTAATTAGGCATATTCGCAAACATACAAGAGAAAAGCTTTACACTTGTGACGGGTGTAAACAGAAGTTTTCACGAAAGGAGAGCTTAATTAAACACCTTCGAATCCACCCCGGAGAATAACATTATGAATGTCAATATGTCCAGAGAAATTCATTCGAAATACAGACCTGAAAAAGCATTACAATATTCACAATTAGAAATAATTTTCCTTCGAAATTTATAATTTTTATTTATATATAATAATCACAAAGTAGNTAATTACAATTAAAATATAATGCTGTATAAATACAGGATGGTGGTAAAGTAACTTATTAACCAACTAACGGCAATTTCTGGAGCGCGGAAAGAGAGGATAGCATACTTCAGTATATTGTTCATGTTAATTACGTAATAAATGTTAAAGTCATGCATAAATTGCATGAGTGATTCGTTAAAGCGAAGTATTATTTCCAATGGATTTATGGCATGGGGGTATAATTGCAAGCAGCCATATATTTCAATAAACTTGAAAACGGCAATCGAGAGGAGGAAAGCTGGAATTTTTCCCTAGATTCGAAGAAATGTTAGGGACCCGTAATGATTCCTACTCCTATAAAATTAACGTTATTTTTATTAATTAACAGAAAATAAAATATTTAAAACTGCTTTTTATNAATATTCCATTTTTTCACATCCCTTTGTGGGGACATTGAGTGTATTCACTTTTGTGCAATAGATGGCAACTAGCTTCCCCATGCTTTGTTCTGTAGTTTATCAATAGCTACATTGTTACTAAGTACTTTTTTCTTTCTTTTTATTTTCTGTATTTTCTTCTAGTTATTTTCCACTCAGTTTTCGGTTAGTCTTAGTTGTAAGTTAAAATAGGGGATGTTAGGTTAGAGTGGAAAAAACTTTGCCTTCTTGCTTATTTGTGTTTTGTCCGGACTGTCTGTCTATTCGGTTTTGTCGTTGTTCTAGTTTGTTTTTCGTGCTGTCTATCTAGCAGTTAAGTTAGCTTTGTTACGCACTCGCATTCTGTATTATTACTATTAAATAGATATACAGTAGAACCTCGATTATCCGACCTAATTGGGGACAGCGGTTGGTCAGATAATTGAAAGGGCGGAAAACCGAAAAGTATGAAAAAATCCATTATTAGTGTAATATATTATTATATCCCATATAATTAGTATATTAGTATATCGCTATTAACCTACTTCGTGTTGAAATTTTCATCGATGTTAAGCCTAACAAAAATTTTTTAAAATAATAATCGTCGCTATTGAATCGTTAAAAATTAGAAAATTAAGCCTCGTTTAAATACTGGCTCCCTTTCATGGTCGAATGAGTGTTGCCAGCTAAAACACGTAAAAATAATATTAAAGTAGCCAAGACAAGGCATTGTAGCGCCACATCAATAGCGGACATTTGAAATTTGCCGACTAGGACGGTCGGTTGATCGGGGGTCGGATAATCGAGGCTCTACTGTAATTTATTCACTGACTGCCACTCAGCACTAACCTACTCTTAGCTATTCGTGGCGGCTCTCAATTAATAGTGTTCGCTACACTCGGGACTTATTAGACCCTACGGGGGACCACGGCCTTCCAACCTAAAAACTGCACACTAACATTAAACTTAGAAGGTTCACTATCCAAACGAA
The DNA here is from genome assembly GCF_000671375.1 of Centruroides sculpturatus. NCBI lineage: Eukaryota > Metazoa > Arthropoda > Arachnida > Scorpiones > Buthidae > Centruroides > Centruroides sculpturatus. Next base: position 187,270 of record NW_019385774.1, read on the forward strand.
CGCCGTTCAGATGGATCCTACTGTCTGTCTTTTCTTCCTCCTTCTTTCCCTCCCCTTTACCCTCTTTTCCACAGATCGTAAAGAGAATTTAACTTTAACTGCTCGGCCGGAAAAACTGTGCAGGGGTCGTTACAGATCTTTCTTTCTTTCTTTCAGTAGATGGTAGTTCATATGGAGTCTTATGGCTGTACACCTTTACTCCGAGAGACTTGCGGGTGATCGCTATGCAACAGAAGAGCCGGCCTTATAGAATGACTTAATCGCGCGCGGGGAAAGAATGCCTTCCGAGAGGACTCTTGTGGAAAACTGGCCTCTATTCAGGCGTCATCGACATGGAGAAAACCCGGAAAACTCCATGCTGCCAGCCCGTTCGAGCGAAGCCCGAACCCACGACCGAAATCCGAGTATTCGGTCTTCTTGGTGTTCTTCCCAGGGTCTAGTCCTCCACTAAAATGCGGGGACGAAGACCTCGTCGTTACAGTTTAAAGAAATTTTTTAACTTTAAAACAACTAATAGCCTGGGGGCGTTGTAGCAACAGCGGTGTCATTCCGTAAAATAAATAATAAATTCATATCAATAATAAATATCTATTACAAATAAAACTAATAATATACTTAATTTCTCACGGCGTATCCTACTAAAACGCAGTCAAAAACGCAAAAAACCGCATCTAATAATAATATAATATATTTATTACTAATTTAAATCAAGGTCTATGTAAGAAGGTCAGGACACGCTTCCGTGATTCTATGCGGCAGCGGCCATTTTGGGACTCATCGATAGAGCTCAACATACGTGGTTCCTGCGTGAGTCGTCTATTATTACTTATATACGTACTCAAAACGTTAAGCAATGGGTTATTGTGTTGCACCTAATTGTAAAAGTAAGTCTACCGACGTTCGATTGTTCAGATTTCCTGCAGATAAGCAGAGGAGAGCGAAATGGGTGCAGAACTGCAGACGGGATACGTGGCAGCCAACTGAACATTCCAAACTGTGTGAGGTTAGTGTATATGAGTGTTTTTCAACCTTCTTGAATACGCGACCTTTTTACAAGTTAAAAAAATTTTGGCGACCCCCCAGGGCCATATTAAAACTATATCAGTGATTTTAAAAACTACGTATTTAATTTTCTTTCTGTTGAGACCTAAATATCGATCGAAAAACCAATTGTACTTTAAAATAAAAACGCAAAGTCTTCTCACTGAAATTGTAGTTTTATTTATTGTAGTGTAGGACCTACAAACACTTGTCTTTTTCTTTTATCCGCGACCCCCGTGTAAGGCTTTGCGACACCCTGAGGGTCGCGACCCACAGGTTGAAAAACACTGATATAGATAACTATCTATGGAATTTCGGGACTTTGAGTATCTATCTGAACTGAGGGGACCGAGACGACTTCAACGATACCCTACTTTTGGACCGGAGACGAAAAATAATAAAGTT
>NW_019385774.1:189880-192271 GCF_000671375.1 Centruroides sculpturatus
ACATCACCAAACGATCGCCTAAATATCGGGCTATAATACGGCTAATTAAATGATTGGAATAAAGTAATTTGACACTAGAGGTAGACGTTAGGCGCCATCTCTTAAGTAAATTAATAATTAAATAAATAAATCAATAAATAAATTTAGAATCTTCTGGAATAAAAGAACTGGCCCGGGGCGGGACTCGAACCCGCAGCCTCCGCTTGCCGTGCGGCGCGCTTACCAGTTACGCTACCCAGACCCTCGAGCTAGTCTTCGCTTCCAGAAGTATATTAGATTTAGATATAACCTTACTTGGTCAAATACATCACTGACTGGGGACGACTCCTTCGCCCACGGCCATAGCGGCACTCAGCCAGCTAACGCAACACCCGGCGAGGTATATATATGTATATAAATATCAACAACTCATAGGCCGAGAGGCGCCTAACGTCTACCTCTAGTGTCAAATTACTTTATTCCAATCATTTAATTAGCCATAATATAGCCCGATATTTAGGCGATCGTTTGGTGATGATATTTACTACTCGGGCTATGAGTTGTTGATATTTATATAAATATTTTAAGTCGGTTCTTAGCCAAGTGATTAAATAGAACACGGAAATATTCTCTAAACTTTCGTTATCAAAAGAAAATGAACGTCTTTTGTTCCTTCAAAACCACGTGACTACTGAGCAACTCATGAAGTCACGTGTCTGGACGTAAAGTGGCGAAGCTCCCCATACCAGGTAGAAACACGTTTATGCTTACAAGCTGGCCTTTTAAGAATGGTTAGAAATATTTAAAACTACCGTGAATTAACGAGTCACAACTAAAATGATTTTAAAATTTTATATTTTGTACAGTTACCTATTTTGCTCTTCTTTGTTCCATTATTACCTGAAAACAATGCACTTAGCCTAATAACCTACGAGTGACTATTGGATAGAATCATTCGAAGCGTTATACGATATTTTGGTCTGTAGCATCTACAAGCCAAATCGTTCTACTGTGTAAAGTGAATGCCTGTAATCTGGCTGCTTTACATAATTCAAATATTTTCGCCGTGGAAACTATCCTGCAGTGCCGGCCTGAGGCAAGTTTTAGGATGGAGCGAGATCCTATTATGGCGCCCTGATGGAACCCCGCCCACGCATTCGACCCACGCGCGTCTCAACAGATAAGGCCATTCACATACTGGCCACACTCTTGCAATTAAAATATCGAAAAGTGAAAAAAAAAATTTTTTTTCCTTTAATTTTCTTTACCACTTAGGCGCTTCTAGAACTTGGCGCCTGGAGCAGCTGCTCCGTTCGCCCTATGGTAGGGCCGGCTCTGCTATCCCGTATTCGACAATACGACGCTTCTATTGGGAACATGCATATACGAATTTATATTGGAATATACAATCGCAATCTCATCATTGTTTCTCACATGTATTGATAGTATAGAAATTTGTAATAAAATACATGATACGGTTATAATAAAATAATAATTTTAAGTAATTCTAAGCAGGTTAAAATATGAAAATAATCGCACAATATGTATTTATNAATAATAAACTATGTGACATATCATCCTATTTTTATTTGACATTTGAAAATTAAAGTCTTCTGGATTAAAAATATTTTGTTTTTAAATATGCATAAGGAAACACAAAACGTACTCCATTTGGAAGGAAGGGATGGAGTAAATATTAAATATTTGTCTATCTGTGTGGTTTTGATCTGAAATTATACTTTAAATCATATAGAAAACTTATTTCTTTATCATATCTTCACTTATTTCTCTTTTGAAATACATATTATCATCACAACTATAAAACATTTAAGCATTTTTATCTTGTGTGTTTACAGAGAAAGAAGTTATGTCTCAGATAAGCTCTGTTAAAAATATCATTAAATTATGTTTAATATTATCCTTTTTGATTAAATTTTATGTAATTAGGAAAATATGACGTTTAAGCCTTTGTAAAGCCAAAAATGTTCATTAATTAAACGTTAGTCCAGTATTTATTNAGAAACAATGGAAAATAACAGTTTAAGTTTCAGAGGCAAAAAGCATTGGAAACCAATCCAGACTGGTTTACAGTTATCAACTAGAAGTGCTCTGGAACTCTTTGAGGAATTTCATTCCAGACAGTTAATTGATTATCTGCTTACAAGCAGATTATCAACAGATTGTATTAGGAATTTATTTTCACAAATTCGTGAAACGGGTGATAGCCATCCTACACCTGTAAAATTTAGACACGTTATTAGAATGATCAGTATTACACAATACACTCATATGCCTAATTCATCATCTTACGATGTTGATGATGATGAATACTATTTAGAATTCTTTTCTAACACAAAACCATTACAGGAACATTCAGAATTAGAATCTAATTGTTGTCCTAGTAATGTGTCT